>NC_142010.1:107307291-107607291 GCF_049901735.1 Notechis scutatus | reverse complement strand
AAATTACCTAAGTATAATTTAGGATCTTAGTCTTAGTCTTTTTAAAATTATTTATTTATTTAAATCTACTGGTCATCCGACTCCAGTAAATTATATGCAGCATGCAAAATTAAGGCAAGTATTAAAAAGCATTGAATCACAGACAGCTCAGACCAGTCTAAAGGACAGCAGAAGCAACAAAGCCGAAATGATTAAAACAAATAATAAACACCCGACCCTGGGCCTGAGTCCAAAGCCAGGTTTCCAAACTTTTCTGAACCCCATAATCGAGGGCATTCCTCATCTATGGAAGTGATGCCGTTCCAGAGACGGGGGTCCAAGAAGAAAAGGACATGCTTTCTAGGTCCCTCAAGATGGCAATGTTTAATGGAGGGCACCTGGAATGCCCCCCACTCTGCTGGAATGTACTGGATGGGCAGAAGCAGTTGGAGGCTGAACATTTACTCAAAAATCCAGGTCTTCTGCCTTACAGGGCTTTATAAGTAATAACCAGAACTTTGAATTACACTTGAAAGCCAACTGTATGAGTGTGCTAAGAGGTGCCTGTAACTGCTCAGGCTGTTACTTTGGTTTTCTGGAAGCTGGCAGGAAGTTATGAAGACATGCTCATCTAATGACTCATGATCCTTACTTACAATGGGGGACTGCAGGGATGCTGTGGCTAAGAACTTTACAACCTTAAGAGATAGAAATTCAAGTCCCAATTGCCATCATAACTCAAGGACAATCCCTATGTAAGATAAGCACTTATTTAAATATGATGAAAAATTCATAAATAATGCAGTCTTTGCAATACTGAGCCTCCGACTGAACAAGTTTAAGCTTTTAGAAGCACTAGAATGTAATACTCCTTATAGCAATAACACTTAGAGTTATATACTGTTTCATAGTTCTTTACAGCACTCTGAATGGTTTAGAAATATCGTCCCCAACAATCTGGGTCCTCCTTTTACCTACCTTGGAAGAATGGAAGGCTGAATCAACCTTGAGCCAGTCAAAATCGAATTCCTGGCTGTGGGCAGAATTTGCCTGCAATACTGCATTCTAACCACTGCTCTACCATGGCTCCTGGAATTATAAATGATTTTGGGTATTATGGCAGTTCATAATGCTCCCCCCAACATTTGGATACCTTCTCTCTGAAAATTTTGCTATGCTTGCTGGTAAGGGTCATGCTCTCCTCCAGCATATATTTTGC
Organism: Notechis scutatus; assembly: GCF_049901735.1. Taxonomy (NCBI): domain Eukaryota; kingdom Metazoa; phylum Chordata; class Lepidosauria; order Squamata; family Elapidae; genus Notechis; species Notechis scutatus. The sequence goes on along the minus strand of NC_142010.1, from coordinate 107,606,093 downwards.
CTACTTGGAAAGCCAGTTACAGTAGCTTTGCCACTCTAAATTTCACCCACTGTGGAATTGCATAGCCTGTGGTGTTAACACTCACCTTGGTATGTCTACAGAGAACATCTTATGGGTCCCAACCTCCCAAAAAAGAAATAAAATGTGAGGACTGGGGGGAGAAGCATTTCTAAGTGACATGCAATTAAGATTGCTCAGCAAGGTACTGATCAGGTGCTGGAAAAGTGCAGAAGAAGAAAATGTGAATGGCACACCTACAGAGTTTCAAAAGGAAGAAAGGAGCATTTGAAATGACTAATTGCAGAATTAAGGCCACATTCTTTTGCCACACTTTTATGTCTGTCAAAAAAGCACCTTGTTGTAGTACATGACAATAAATAAAATGTTCAGAAACAAACTTTATTGGATTATAAAATGCCTAGTTAATAAAGCAAACCAGCTGGGCAAATGATGTCCATTATGGAACATGTTAATCTTAGCATAAGATAACAAGTAAAATTCTTTGGCTGCCTTTGGGTGCTAGACAATATGCATTAAGTTGTAAATTAGTCATGCATTCGGAATAATCCAATATTATATATGGAAAATGTAAAGAACACATTAAGCATTATTTGCATCTTTTTCAGCAAAGGAACTCCATAGTATTGTTGCTTGAGCAAAATTGTCATTGTTTACCAAATAAAATTACAGGTGTTTTTTTTTTAAATGTTAGATTATGGTGTATTCACAAATCAGGAAGTCTCTGTGTAAACATCATATGGAGACACTGATCGGTTCAAGATGGAGAAAGGATTGTGGCAAGGTTGCATTCTTTCACTTTTCTGATTCAACCTGCATGCCAAAATGATCATGAGGAAGCTGGAACTTGAAGAATAAAAAATCAGAGTAAAGATTGGAAGAAGGAACATCAACAATCTTTGTTATGCTGACAACACAATTCTCCTCTCAATAATCAAAGAAAGCCTTAAACAGCTGATCAAAAGGATTACAGAATGGAATGAAGAATTTGTCCTCTTCCTGAACATCAAAAACCCCAAGTTCATGACCACTTTGAGTAATGGAAATGTCAAAATAACAATTGAGAGTGAAGAGATCAAATGTGTACAATAATTCACTTTCCTAGGATCACAGATTGATCAAAACTGTGAATGCAGTCCAGAAATAAAGCATCAAATGGCACCCGGTTGCATAGCAATGATGAGCTGAATCAAATGTAGAATGCAACTAAATGCAGATTAATTCATGCAATTGTGTTTCCCCTAGCTATTTATTATTGTAAAAGCTGGACTATGAAAAAATTTTTTCTTCAAGCTGAGGTGTTGGAGAAGATTTCTGCGCAGTCATTTGACAACAAAAATGACAAACAAGCAAGTACTGGAGCATATTAAACCAGGTATATTGTTGGAAAATAAATTACAAAATTCTGCCTTATTTATTTCGGCCATGTCATGCAATCAAACTCACTGGAAAAGGCTTGGGATGGTCAGCAGCAAAAGGAAACAAAGTCTCCAAAAAGCACCGTGAGTAGACGCCATCAAAACTGACATAAAACAACTGAAAGAAGTTGTACAAGATTGGAGAAGGTGGAGAAAGCTGGTCCATAGAATGACCATGAACAGGACAAAATGAATGGATAGCATCCTCATGATGAGACAGTACATTCTTACATATTCTTAAAGTTAATGCCAAATCCTTCTTACTTAAATAATCACCATCTATTTCTTTTTAAGAAATAAGACGGAAAAATAGAGACATACTGTCATGCCCTTGTTAGAGTCGGACTCTGAGGAAGAGGAGGAACAGCAGACAGGGAGTGGAGATATGGCTCCGGAGGTTGTGGAGGAGGCTGGGGAGGGGCAGAGGCCAGCTGGGCAGTCAGAGGAAGAACCAGGCGCATCCCCTCTTCATCCTAGGACACACAGGGAGGAACGGAGAAGGCAACAACTTGTCTTATGAGAGAGGAAGCAGCTATGATTCTCCTCATTGGTTGCAGCTGGGGAGAATAGTATATAAGAGAGATGGTTAAAACACAGCATTGCCAGAAGCAAAGCGTGTGTTATTTTGGGCTGAAGTTATCTTAGTTGGTGTCCTTCCAACAGACTGTGCCTTGTTATCTCCTTGAAGTTGGTAATTACTTATCCTGGTCCATTGTGGAAATTCTTTCATAGTAGTTTGTTTTAGTTTTTTATTTCACCTCTATCTGCTCATTAAGTTCGGACTGTATTGCTTTCTTTGGAAGACTATCTTTGAATAAGTTTTATCTCCAACTGAGAATTATTGAACAGTGGGGCCAAGTTGGAGGCATTAAAGGAGATTTATTTATGTTTTGGATTTTGTTACATTTGAATTACACTCTGGGTCATCACACATACTGTTAGCTAATATTTTTAAAATAAGTACAACATATACATCAACTTATGGTTAAAAATATTAAAATATTTATGGTAACCAATGTAGTACAGGCAAAATATGGTTTCACTATTTAGGAAAAATGGAAATAAAATTATGTTATTTTGATTTAGCAAAATGGATGCAAGTAATGAAATCGTCCTTTCTCTGGAGATTTTAAATCAGAGCTACAGAAAAAAGGGAACTGAATCAGACAAATGGAGAGCTAGAGAAAAGTGAAATTCTTTACCTTCAGCAGGTAAATTGCTGCAAATAATACCATGTGTTATCTAAGCAAAATAGACTAAGAGCATGAATGTATCTGATTTCCCCAGTGATGCTGGATTATGAAAAAGAGAGATAGTTTTGGTAATTTTATGTGAAATGCCACTTTCATATTATGGTTTACCTTGAAGAAAACAGGAGTCTAGGACACAAATAGGAATTTGGAAGAGAAAGAGAAGCTTTGCTCGTTGCCTATGGAGCAAAAAATGTCGCAGATAACATAATTCCAATAATTTCCAAAGAGACAACCATTATTATTTTGTTTTTTTCATTAACAGATTATTAGTGTTTTATTTAAGTCCATTCTTAAAATTGTACCTGCGGGTTCAAACACTTTTATTGCTGAAATGACAAAATATGGATAATTTGTTTGCTCTCATTTTAAATAAATACTGTTCTTGAATGCCTAAGAGCCTTCCAATAATATAAAAAGCTAATAAAAATGGCATATGAGAGCACTACATCCTGAAACTATATTACACAGAAATAATTGAAAAACAGTGATGTGCACCTACTAAATTAGTTTTTTTAGCAGATGAGTGGGCAACCATTCATTTTAAAATACTTCCATCTGGAATTCCATAAATTTGTTTTTTAGATATTGCTGGCTTGGATATTGTTTTTGCTACAATTGATTGGATATTGATTTTGGCTTGGATATTGATTTTGCTACAATAAAACTACCAATTTAAATTATAGAAAATGTGTACAAAATTTCCAATTAGCCAACTGAAAAAAATAAAATTAAAATCATATGGCATATGTTATACATTTGTACTATACACACACACATGTGCACACATTAATAAATAAGATCCACTAGCACAGTTGTTGGTTTTACCAGGAGCCACAAGGACCTCTTTTCTTCTCAAGCAATCTTCTTACAGCAATTTTTCCAACCTGAACAGTTGCATCCCAGGGAAGATGTCAAAAGTGGCAAGTTGATAGCTACAGCATGGAAATCAAAGCCCACTATTTTCATGTGCATCAATATTGCATACATATACAGAAAAATAAGGGTTTTATGAAAACCCTTATGAAATACAAAATGTGAAAAAACAAGCAAATGATGTGCTGGAGGTAAAACATCTTGACAGATTGTTCCAAAATGTTTTAGGTATTCTTCATGCCACAAAGGAGTATAGAGCTATCCAGCGGTAGGATTCAAATTTTATAACAACCGGTTCTGTGGGTGTGGCTTAGGTGGTAGGTGTGGCTTGGTGATCACGTGACTGGGTGGACATGGTTTGGTGGTCATGTTATTGGCTGGGTGTGGCCAACTCAATATCACCCACATCGAGGCACGCATCTCCTCACCTGGCCTCTCATGACTGTGGGGATGCTGCAACAGTCATAAGTGTGAAAAATGGTCATAAGTCACTTTTTTCAGTGCCATTGTAACTTTGAATGGTCACTCCACACAAGCAAAGTACCAGCAAAAGAGGGAAAGAAAACTCCAGAGAGGTTCCTGAGACAGGAAGTCTAGTCCTGCCAAGAATGTAATAAGGGTTAACAGAGAGGCAGTTTCTGTAAGCAACACCAGACTGCTTCCTTCCTGCCTTCCTTACAGGATTAGGCCAGTAATTTCTTCTAACAACTGATTCTCCAAACTGCTTAGAATGTTAACAACTGGTTTAGCGAATAAGTGCGAACTGGTAGAATCCCACCGCTGGAGCTATAAGAATATTAAGACTATGTTCATAAATATTTGTGTCTGAGCATGTGTATGTTTGTGTGAAGTTATTCTAGGTTTTAATCTTTAAATTCCCTGCCATCATTTTCTACATTCTAACTAATTTTTTTCTCCATAGTTTTACAATACAGGTAGTCCTTGATCAACAAGTACAATTGAGCCCAAAATGTCTGTTGTTAAATAAGACAACCACATAAGATGTGGTTCCCATCTTCAAAAAAGGGGGAAAAAACCAGATCCAGGAAACTACAGACCAATCAGCCTAACATCAATACCCGGGAAGATACTGAAAGATAATAAAAAACCAGATCTGCCAACATCTAGAAACAAGTAAAATAACAACTAGTGGTCAGCACGGGTTTGTTAAAAACAGATCATGCCAAACCAATCTTATTTCATTCTTCAACATAGTGGCTAAATTAATAGACCAGCGAAATACTATGGACATAATATACTTAGACTTCAGCAAGGCATTCAACAAAGTAGACCACAACCTCCTTCTTGGGAAACTAGAAAAAAGTGGAATAGATAGAATCACCTCCAGATGGATTTGCAACTAGCTGACAAACCGTACTCAACGAGTAGTCCTTAATGGGTCTAAGTCTGCATGGAGGGAAATAAGCAGTGGGGTGCCACAAGGTTCCATCTTAGGCCCAGATGAGGGAATTACCAAATTTGCAGATGATACTAAGCTGGCAGGAATACTTAACACCCTAGTAGATAGGCTCAAGATCCAGATGGATCTTGACACACTTGAACATTGGGCCTTATCTAACAAAATGAAATTTAATGTAGAGAAAAGTAAAGTTGTACACTTAGGCAAGAAAAACCAAAACCCAAAAAACATATATATTGGGTGAAACCAGGCTTAATAGCAATAACTGTGAGAGGGATCTTGGACAACCAGCTAAATATGAGCCAGCAGTGTGCAGCAGCAGCCAAAAAAGCTAATGTAATCCTAAATTGTATTAACAGAGGGATACAATGAAGATCAAGTGAGATACTAATACCACTCTACAAAGCCTTAGTAAGACTACACCTAGAGTACTGCATCCAGTTTTGGTCACCACACTATAAAAAAGATGTTGAGGCTCTCGAAAAAGTACAGAAAAGAGCATCCAGGATGATTAGGGGACTGGAGACTAAAACATATGAAGAACGGCTACAGGAACTGGCTTGGCTAGTCTGGTGAAGAGAAGGACCAGGAGAGACATGATAGCAGTCTTCCAATATTTGAGGGGCTGCCATAGGGAGGAAGGAGTCAAGCTATTTTCTAAAGCGCCTGTCGGCCAGACAAGGAATAATGGATGGAAACTGAACAAGGAGAGATTTAACCTAGAAATAAGGTGGAATTTTCTGACAGTGAGAGCAGTTAACCAATGGAACACCCTGCCCTCGGACGTTGTGGGAGCGCCATCACTTGAGACCTTCAAGAAGAGATTGGATTGCCATTTGTCAGAAATGGTGTAGGGTCTCCTGCTTGGGGGGGGGGGTTGAACTAGATGACCTACAAGGTCTCTTCCTACTCTGTTAATCTAATCTAAAGACATTTGTTAAGTGAATTTTGTCCCATTTTATGACATTTCTTTTCACAGTTGTTAAGTGAATCACTGCATTTGATAAGTTAGTAACATGGTTGTTAAGTGAATATGGCTTCCTCATTGATTTTGCTTGTCAGAATGTTGCAAAAGGTGATCACAGGACCTTGGGACACTGAAACTGTCATAAGTATGAACCAAATCACGTGATCACATGATCATGGGGATGCTGTAAAGGGTTGTAACTGTGAAAACAGACATAAGTCACTATTTTCAGAGTTGTTGTAGTTTTCAACATTCATTAAATGAACTGTTGTGAGTTGAGAACTATCTGTAATACCCAGGGGTGGGATTCAACCAGTGTTACTACCGGTTTGGTGACTACATTTTGCTGAGCGCATGTGTAAAAAACCCTTTAGTTGTGCCGACCTCAGCTGTGCCGTGCAAAGCAGCTGAGGTTGAAAAAGCAGGAAATAAAGGACAGGTAAGAGCCCGGGCTGGTGGGTGGGCCAAACAGCAGCAAACACAGAACCAGTTTGGTGTCTGCTGCTCTTCAGAGCTACCGGTTCTATAGAGTCGGGCAGAACCGGTAGCATCCTACCCCTGGTAATACCATTAATTTTCAATTTAGACAAAACTGTAGATTTTAGTGATTTAGTGATTTTACATTCTATTGGCCATTTGTATTATGGTGGTGGCTTAGCCATTTTTAGCACTATGGTTTTATGCCAGTACATCAATTACATAGATTTGTATTCATAATTGATTTTGCAATGCAAATTCATTTATGAACTTAATGGAATATGACAGTTAAAGCTTAACAATTGGTCAAAAGAAACAGAAGCGCTGAAAATGGGGAGATGCACTAGTTTGCCAAAATATTCATTATTTCTCAGAATCCCATTGAATGGATTTAGAAATAAGGAGTATTTTGGCTAAAGTAAGTGGCAAGCAAATAAAAGTAATGATTTTGTTGTAGTTTTATCAAACCAACAAATACATAATGGCACTTTTTCACTTCTTTCCAAGAGACCTGAAGAGTGATGGGAAACTTTCATCACATCAACCCTGGTTGACAAACACTCTGCCAAATCTGATGTTTTATTCTGAAGGCAACTTTTCTTCCCTCAATGGTAGAAATCATATGAAGTTTAGGTTCATTGACTTGATACTACATAGGGAAGATTTGGTTGAAGGTTTGGTTAAAATAGTAGGAAACTACACATAAAACTGAATATTTCCTTTAAGAGAAATTAAAACTAGGCACAAATTACTGCCTTGGGCTTTAAAAATGGATTTTAATAAACTCGGCACAATAATAAGTACTGTCTTAGGCTAAGAGAAGCTATAATAGGGTGCTGGAAATGCACTTTCAGCCTGAATCAACAGATGAATGTTTTCCAAATCACTGGGAAGCATTTTTTTTATTTTTTATTTGCATTGGTCAGATTCCACTTTGGTAATAGGAATATTTGGTTCTAGTCTGAAGTCTATGAGAGACTGATTTTTTTTAAAAAAGGCCATGGGAAAAACTTGGCAATTAAACTGGCTTTTAAAAAAAAAAACCTAACAGTGAAGTCCAGTCCTAAGGTTTCTCTTGGACAGCATCTGCCCATTAAGGTTTGAAAATTCCAAGACTGTCCTTATGCAATATTTCTGGGATATAGATTTTGAAACTAATCTAAGCCTGGTATTTAATCCCATCATCTGTGGATTTGTTTTTTCAAATGGGCATTTTGCCACCTGCCTGTCTTTCCTCCTTTCTAGCTCTGAAAGTTTGCCTTCACTTTGGCTGATTGGAGACATTAGCCTCTGCAGTCCTGTGAGTCATTATAAAAACAACCCCTTACGTGCCTGTGAGGGGACAACTCTGGAGAGCCCTTCTAGCACATGCTGCTTTGTTTCTCTCTTTACAAGGAACCTCAGATGATAATTGTCTTTCCCATGCTGAAAAACTATTGGCAGATAGGATGATTCTTATTTGCCAAATCTTCTGTATGACCAAAACTATGGTGCATCGCCCAGGCTGCTTGATTTTGTGCTTTTATTTTGTCAGTTTGTGAATGAAGACAAGTATTAATGTTGATCATTCATTATTTTTAATATTCTTCTATTGTATTGAATGAATTTATTATTTTATAAGTAATTCAAGGCAGCAAACATACTGAATATTCCTTCCTCCTTCTATTTCCCCCACAACAAAACCCTCTGAGATGGATTCATTTGAGAGAGACTGAATGACCTAAAGACCCCCAGCCAGCTTTTGTGATTAAGGTGGCACTAGAACTCACAGTCTCCTGACTAGCATCTTAACCTTCTACACTAAACTTGCTCTATTGGTTAGTTCACTTTTAATAAAGACACTACATATTTCTAGGAGCTGATTTTACCCTATCTCTTAGGCTAAACATTTCTCTATCAACCATTCAATGCCTGCAAGCTAGCACTGATTTGATAAAATTTCCAAAGCCCTATTTCCCATTCTTCGCCATTCTCTCAAAATTTTACTTTTATCTCCCTCACCTCAGTGCTGGATAAAACTAGCAATCCAATGAATTCCTTCTGTATTAATGATTTTTTCTCTATGAAAAAGGTGAACTGTCACGTCCCACTTCCTGTTCCAAGCTGTCATTTCATATAGTACAACTGAGGAAAGACCCAAATATTCACTAGCATTGATGGTGTTACCTAGTTTGGAAATGAAATGTCTGTAAGAAACCACCAAGCTCAGAGAGCACCAAGATCCCCAGAGACCCAGGTACTACTTGGGTGGCTTCTTTTCTTATAAAGTTTGCTGAGATAAAGGACATCACAATGGAAAGAAGGTGAAAGGTTTTCTGATCATTCAAAGAACACTAGAAGCTCAGATCCCCTCTAATTGGTCAGTTTGAAGCAGGAAGTGTGAATTAATTGGCTAGTGTTCACAGTGCTCAACTATTTGCTAGCTCAGACTGAGTTAATGAATGATTCAAAGAGTTTTCTGCAAGTTCCAGCCTCAGCATATAAATAGTGCTATGCTTGAAGTATTTGAGATATACAGATGGCGAGGACAAATGGGAGAAATCAACACTTAGTTTTAAAGTACCTTCCAAAGAATGCTTCTGTGGCAGACTTCATTGTTATGTTACACTATTTCCCATAAATTACAATTTTAAAAAAAGGATGCTCAATTGCTGTTTTGCTCAAATTGACCCAATTCCAATACTGAGAGGAATAATAGATTTAACATTTTCAGTGCAATGTTTACTACTTCAGACAAATTTACAATTTCAAAGATAGAAGATATTTGCTTTTTCAGGTGGTTGTTCTAAAATACTGATAAGCAGGATCTCATAATTCTCCCACTATCCCATCAGATATTATGGCCTAAATACAGTACTTATGCAGACTAAGCATACGGAAGTAACATGCTAATTGGAATCTTACTTATTTGCATAGGAAAATTTACCAAGTCATATTTTGGGGGGAAATCCACATCTTTGGTTCAGGGGTGATGGGAACTGTAACTTAAAAGATTGGGAGGTTTATTTTACAACAGCAATATGACAATTAATTATGCAATCATATTCACCAATATACTATATAATATACACCTCTATCTCTTTTAATTTTGTTGTGAAGGAGTTATAGTGATCAATTATATATGAAGAAAGACAGCTAACTGGGATGCAGCCCTCAATGAATCTTATTTTTTCTTTATATTTTACTCTTTTTTTAAAAAAAAAAAAATCAGGACTAATTTTTTAAATTGTCTGCAGCAGATCGCACAAACTGACCAATGGCTGATATCAGAAATGCAGCCTGGTTTGGGCCTGGTTAGTACTTGGATAAGGGACCACCAGGAAATCCCACAGGTGTAGGCTAAACTGAGAAGTTGGAAGAAAACAAATTCCAGAAGCAATAAAGGCAAACCTCAGAGTACAATTGCCCAGAAAATGTATGTCCATGTTCATGAGTGCTCAGATTGATTTTATTCTTAGTTATAAAATGAAATCAAGCATGTAAGCTGCCAAATCCAGAAATAATTTTGAATAGCCACATGATTGAAAGCTATTAGCCATGGTTAGTTGAATTCTAAAATATGCATGCTGATGATAAGACTCAGAGCATTATAATCAAAACTTGGTCCTCAATGAATGACAGTCATATTAACCCTATACTTTAATGATATTTTCTGCTGCCTCTTACACTCTTTTCCACCTTGAAGCATGTTTCCTAGACAGTTGCCTTCTACTATCATCTCTTTTTCCCCCCTTAAATACTGTGTTAGAAATGTCAAGGTTTCCACTTTTGCTTCTTGAAAATAACTGCTTCCTGAAAGTGGAAAAGAATCACCTCATCCAACCTCTTTTTACTCCAGTTCTTGCAGTATTCTTGTGGATTTTTATCAAGCATTTATCCACTTCACATATTCACTTCACAAGTAGGGGCCATTTCTGTAAAGGAGTTTCTGGCCACAAGTAAGCTTTTTTCCAGCGTCTCCTGACCATCTTCCTTATATGTACACTGCTTAGCTGATAGCTCAAAGAGATGTTGAGCTTGTGGTAAGCAATCATTTTAGACCTCTCGAAACAAAAAAGTACTTTTATTGATATAAATAAAGAGGAACATAAGTAATTGTTGAGGTGAAATCAAAGTGAGAACTAAAGTTAGTTTCTGTATACAAGGAAAGCTTCTTGGTGAGACATTTATTGGGCCATTCTCTTCAGCCCTGCCTTTAACAATGTATTTATAATTTTAACTGCTTGTACTCTAGATTTATATTTCATTTTAAGTTGCTAACTATTTTGATTGCCCTATGGGCAAAAAAGCACTGAAATCACTTCATCTACAACATTTTACATAGTGTCTAGATGATATCTTGATCTTTGGTAATTCTTCTGCTTTTTCTAGTATCCTATTCTAGTAGTAGTGTTTCCATTTCTGTCCCTATCATTGGGAAAGGAGAGGTCCACTCTCTGGAAAGAGCCATTGACACTGAAGAAAGTAGATTAAGGAGAAGAATTCTGGCATTCTTTTGATTGTTGTGAACTGTCCAGAAAAAAAAAAGAATTAAAAAGTGATTAGAAAAAAAGAAATGAACAACTTTTCAAGCTAGTGTGTGAACTTGGACAGAAAAACCTGGTACTTCATATCAGTAGGTCTGCTGATGCATTATATCTAGTGTACCAGCTTTATCCTGTCCAAATCAATTAACTTTGGCAATAGTGATCCATCTTGATTACATCCTGTCTTGTCTATTACATGGTACACTATATGACACTGCCCTAGAGTGAAAAGTGTTTGGAAGTTACAACTGTGGAAAATTGGCTCTTTCACTGCTAATTACTTCAAGATACAGAATCATTCGCTGGTTGCCAATTAATTACCAACCATAACTTAAAGTATTGTTATGGAGACCTTAACAGCTCAAGTCCCTGTTTCCCTAATGATTCACCTTTCCTAATATAAATCGATGCCATTATTTAACTGTGCAAGAATGCCCCTTTGAACAGGGCCAATCTTGGGGTCTCATCTTGTGAAACCCAGGAGGGGGGCCTTCTCTTGCATTGCTCTCAAGCCATGGAATATGCTTCCTTGGTCTTACAATATTCTGTTGGTTTTGTTAGGCACAAGGACCAAATCCAACATGGTGCATTAAACAAAGTTATTTTTTTTATTGTTCCAATGCCTATTTGCAAGAATCTTGCCAGACTGACTGCATTCTCTTGAGAATCATCACATAAGGCTTCAGGGATGCTGGGGAAGCTTAGTAATGCAGTCACATTTTTTGCTATGCAAGGACACTGTTTGGTCCCCCTCTTCACATCTCCCACTTTCTACCTGGAGATCCTACTACAGATGTATAGGAAACCTATAAAGATGCAGCTCTTACACTGGCCTTTATTTGTTAGGTGAGTTTAGTGTTTCTTTTACCATTAATGGTATGTGTGAATGTGCGTTATGTTTGTTTAAGATTTTGTTAGCTGCCTGGAGTGGTTGCTACAGCAGAATGTTGGACTGTAAATCAAACAATCAATATGTCAGTCAATCAAACAGATCATCAGTAAGAAATCTGGTTTTAGCTTAAGGCAGAATACCCATGTTTGAAAATGCTAGCTGACTTCATTCTAGAGGTATCTAAGCTTACACGGGCATTAATTACAAACTAGTTCAACCATCTCACCAAATATACTGACTTGTGAGACAGTTCTACTCTTGGATAAGAGCATCCAACAACTTTCTGTCAGAAGCAAAATCACTTATTTTCTATGGTGTGATGTAGTTTAGCTTTGGGTGCTATATAATCAAAACGGCACCAAAAGTGCTGAATTTACTTTCTTAATTTTCAAAGTAAAAATAAGTAAGGTTAAGTAGTTTTCAGAAGCCTCCCCATTGGGATTTAGTTTGATCTGTTCCTATCTTGTGCAATTGTACTCTGCATTAAGATGTAGCATTGGCTTATAGTTTATCAGTAATCTGACTCCAGAGCAACAGTGGCAATTATGTGTATCTTTGCAGAGGGAGGGAGAAGAGAAGAATATCCGCCTAGTAGAAAGAATCTTCATTGTAGGGTTCAGTGCCATCTCCTTTCTCTTTTACCAACTTTCAACTGCACAAGAGTGAAACATTATTGCATGCTTTACTGAATTATAGTCCAGTGATCCTTATTTGTTAGCATCTGGTGGTTCCAAACCTTGAGATTATGAGTTAATACACGTGTCTTCTGATTCATTGAATTTTATTTATTAACATATCCGAGAATGGTTGCCTAGTACTTAAGATACATTAAAATCTTCTCTGAGATGCACTAACATATTTGGATTTCTAAGGAGGTTACTTACTCACTGGTGGCCTGCTGCACTTCACAGTTCATTATATACATGTGCCTCTTGATTTCAAACAGATGTGTTTTCTGTTTGTTCACTGAATGTCAGCAACATCTGTCATTCCATAGCTCATGGTTCCCATGGAGACCACTGTATTTTTTTTTTTAATATGAATGGATAAGCATGGTGGTGGAAAGGTCTCGGTGGAAGACCTTGATTGCACATCACTAATGAATATTCAGCAAGCAAGTAACCAAGTAATCAAGAAACTTCTTGGAAAGGATAAGACACTAGGGCAAGATCATAAGAAAATATATGGTATTATATATGTACCTGCATAAAATAAAAGGACAATGTGGGCTATTCTTCCTAATTAATTTGAATTTGTAAGTATTTTATAACATTGAAATTTTGTTTAATCCTTTGCTAGGCTCAGCCAAAAGGTAAATAATAATTATCTTGGAGACATTAACCAAAGACCAATTAAAAGGAGCATAGAAGAACCTTCCCCAAACAGCTTCACAGCAGCAGTTCTAAGAGTTCATCATAACATTCAGCAGCCCAGAATTGGTGTTCTGTTATTCCCTGAAGTTCTGAAATAAGAATCTTTGGGATTCTTTAGTGTGCCAGCTGAAGAACTTGAAATTTCCTATTCCAACCCCAAGCAAAGAAACTGGTTTAATGTGCAGCATTTTTGTATGAAGCAGGAAAACCTATTGTTTCATCAAGCGCCACTCAAAGCAATCAGCATCACTATGGGTTACAACCAGGAACATTATAAGGAAAAAAGGTAGCGAAGGAAAAAAATGAAGAAGAAAAAGATAAAAATAAAGCCTGATCTTGTATATTGCTAACCTTTTATAGCCTTTTATAACTTTGAGAGAGAGGGTTTTTTTTAAAGTACATCAGATTTTTTTCATCATCCAAGGAGCTCCATCCAGGCAACATGCATGATTCTCTGTTCCCAATTTTAAAGAGTTTAGCTGAACAATAGAGCAGGGGTCGCCAACCTTTTGGATCGCAGGGACTACCAAACTGATGATGGCAGATGAGATTCTGCCAAAACGTTGCTACAACTTTAAAAGCACAACTATAATGACGTGGGAAAATACCCGAACAAAGCTGAATACCATACACATAAATATGGTATGGTATGCATAAATATACATACATATACATACATACATACATACATACATACACACGCATACATACACGATACACATACATGATACACACACACACATACACACACTTACTTATTTAATTATAACTAAAATGTAAATGCTTAATGATAACAAAATAAAAGTTCCGGGCTGGAAGCCTCCCCCCACCTGACACCTTCCAAAGAGACAGAAGAGCAGGCGGTGTGTGTGTGTCTGAGCTGAGGGGCCTCGGGGCAACTGCTGCTGGGAGAAGCAGAGGCAGAAAGGGGGCTTTGCTCTCCTTGGGGGGTAGCCCCCCTTGGCTGCCACTCCAAGGGCTTCTCAGCAGGCATCTGCCTGCAGAAGGATTGCCGCTCTTGGTGATTAATTGGGGGGGGAGGGGGAGAAAGTGGGAGCTCCTTTCAGATCCCTGGTGGAGGATTGAGAGGCTCAGATCTGCAGCAGAGGAAAAGCGGGGGGGGGGGAGACAGGCAAGGAAAGGTGTCCCTGGGGGCACTTTGCTCACTTTAGCACTTTGCTGTCAAACCCAGCCACAGCCAGTGATTATTTGGAGGTGGCGGGGAGAGAGAAAGCATCTCTCGCATTACCAGGGGAGGAAAGCAGACGAAACAACGCTCACTCTTTCACTGAGACCTACAAAATGCCAATCTACCATGTTCCAGGAGTTCTTTGAAATCATCAAACGCTCCCACTTGCAGTTCTCATGCCTCCCGGCTCAGGTCCCTGAGATGCATGCTCCCACACATGACGGCGGCGGAGGCAACAACAGTCCCCTCCCCCAGCACCTGCTGTCAGCTCTTCCCCATTAGTTTTCTAGCTTTGAGTTGCTCCCGGCTCTCTCTCTTTCCTCCCCCCCACCCACGTGCAGGCAGGAAAGGAAAGGGAGATGGAGCCGTGCACAGCTCTCCCCTCTTCCAGCCCTTGCTGCCTTTCCCAACATCGAAGCCTCGGAAACGCAGGCAAAGCCTCCACAGCGGTAGTGCCCTGAGTTGCTTGCTTCTCCACTACTGCCTCCTCCTCCCTCGGAGAGCTGGGGGGCGGAAGAACTGTACAGCCCAGAATAATTACTTTTGGGGGCCATTTCTTCTGTGGCCCACCAAAACATTTTCATGGCCCACCAGTAGGCCACGGCTCACCGGTTGGCAATTGTAGCAATAGAGAATATAACATCAGAATGAGAATCTAGAAACAAGACTAAGAAGGGTTGGGGGGGGTAATAACTGGCCTGGACCAAACTGGCTAGATAACACCACTGGGGAAAAGTAATATCATAGGACAGGATAGATTTTTCTTTTTTGCTACAGCATGTTAGTGTTATAATTAAATGTAAGTCATTTTTTTCCCTTCCTAATATTTTCCTACAGGTACAGGGGATGCTTTTTTCAGATCAATTAAGTGTTGATCCATTGGTTGCATCAGAAATTGATGGATCAGCTTGTTGCCCAAGCCTGATGTGGTGGGCCGAAAGGGAGTGACTAGCCCAAAATCACCCAGCTGGCTTTCATGCCTAAGGCAAGACTAGAATTCATGATCTCCTGGTTTCTAGCCTGGTACCTGAACCCCTAGACCAAACTGATTCTCAAGTCATGTCGGTCCTATAATTAGGCACAAATGGGGGCCTAAGTTAATGGTCTCCTGAAATAAATACTAAGGGTAGATTTTTCTCTTTCAAAATATGTTCATTCCATAAGATGCTGTCAGTTCTTTTCCATCTCATAGTGATAGTTGTTTGTATAACTTAATTTTTATTCACTAAGTATCAACAATGCCCAGGTAACATAGTGGAATAACAAGAAGGAACAATGATGCCTTACTAGTTAACATTTCAATAGCTAACAAATAAGCTCCTGATAATAGGTTTGATCTGCCCTGTTTTAAGTGACTACCCAGTGAAATGTTTATATGCAGGACAATTATAATCCCATTTCCCATTTAAAGATTAAAAACGTTCCAAATTTCAGATCTGCTGCTAGCAGACATGATCATTTACTTTGGCTAAAACTTTTACTGGAGCTTTGGTTATAAAGGTTATTGTGTCTGTGTGTGTGTGTGTGTGTGTTTTTTTTTTTTTTTTTAACAAGCTATGTATGCATTTTCTAGCGTATATTATGAAAAAGACATTATTTGAGTACGTAGGAAACCCAAGAATTATAAAAAGAGTAATTTCAAACTGGAAATCTTGCCCCAAAGATTCTGGCAATTTATACATCAATTCACAAGGAGCCAAATCCATCAGGAATTTTAAAGTGTAGGGTCTAGGTATTAAAACGAATAATGATTTCTCTCAGACCCTTTCGGTAGGTGGGCTTCGTAATCAGCTCCAAATATTCATGTAGTTATGCTGCCTCCTGTGTTTAGCAGTTGAGCTAATTTATTTCTATTTTAACTTCTATATATCAAAAATATTTTTAAATAAACCTTTCCATATTCAATAATGAAGAGCAGAGCATGCAAAGAAATATCTGCTTTCCCATTGGTAGGAATTCCTCATTTTGCTTCCTAGATTCCAGGCAGCAGTTGACACTGTATTCTGTTCATTGATAATTAAAGTTAATTCATGGGTTCTCCTCATTGCAACCACTAAGATTTATTTTGTGGGCAACCAGATACATGCTCAAAGTCATGGTTAAATTGGGAAAAAGCTTGCATTCTTGTCTACTAAACTGGAGATCAATTACAAATTAACCTTTAACAAGTACTGTAAACAGTGTCTAAATATATTATAGACAATTTACTATATGCATACCTATTCTTGATCAGACCAAAATTTTATCTAGATTAACAAATCATCACCAACAATGAACAGATAAGGGGCCCAAAACTCAAACAGGTAATAAATATGATAGATATTCCTTCATTATTTTCAAAACCTTGTATGAAGATATATTGATTAAAGTGTTAATATATGTTAATATATGTTATGGGAGAATGGAGGGCAGTAGCATATTAAATAGATTCCTTTAACATATTAATTTTCAATACAACTTGATTTACTTGCCAAGGCCCGAAAGATCACCTTATTAATCACTGTTGGACAGTATAAGGAAGAAATAGAAGCAGAATCCAGGTCCTATCTTAGACACCCACCATTAAGTTATTTTGATAACTTTTCAGTGGTGGAGGAACATTACTGACTTCAGTGTGGAACTGAATGAAATTTCAGAAATTCTTTAAATTTCTTCATGGTCTTGTCTGCTTCATTCATATCATTTGCAGCTTCCTTCTTGGATTTTTCACATTAATAGTGTTAAGTATGGATAATAAGGGAGACCAGACATCTGACCAGTGACTTCAACTCTTTAATAAAGTGATAGAGATAACAGAGCAATGCTATGGGCAGCAGTAACCCTTTTATAGGGTTAGCTGCTGCCTTATTAACCAATGAAAATGTGCAACAGGTTCAAACTACTGACCAATAAGGACAGTCCCAAAAGTGGCCAATCAGGGACTGGTTCTGGCCCAATCCCAAGTTGTTGTATAAGGACCAATCAAGTGTGCAGGTTTTCAACCCCTCATTTGCATTTAGGTTATTCACTTTTATTGATTCACAACACCCCTCCCCCTTGGGTTCCGTTTGAGGGGAGCTGTGATAAAATCCTCAAGATAGGCAGGCCGTTTGGTCTGCCTGGATGATTTCCGAGGCTCCACCGGGTTTTGTCCAATGTCCGGTTCCGGTGGAGCGTTTGGATGACCATTGTTAAGTTCTATTTCGCTGCACGGCGATTCCGTGCTGCATTCACTGTGGTTGTCTCTGCTACTGCGTGTTTCTTCGGGGTTTTGCAGTTCGTTTTCCCCCGTATTAAAGTTCCCTGAAGACATCAACTCCCTCCCCGCTTCACGTTCCGGTGCTTCGCTGGGCTGTAGGGTTCCCGTTGACCTGCTATTAGTTGTATCAACGTTAATTCCCTCGATACTCCCTCCCCCTTGAGTTGGTGAACCGGGGAAGTCATGGCCACTGGGTGGTAATCTCGATCAGATTTGGTCTATGTGGCGTTTCCACACCCTCCCATCGTCTGTTAGCAGGCGGTAAGATCTAGGCCCGGTGAGGTGGGTAACGGTTGCGGGTATCCATAACGGGTCGCCGGAAAAGTTTTTGGCAAAGATTAAATCGCCTACCTTAAATTCCCGGCATTTGCTGCTGGAGCTGAAAGGTTTTTCTGGTGCGAAAGCGGGGTGGAGCCGGTCAAGGTGCGATCGTATTTTCCGCCCCATAAGAAGTTCAGCGGGTGTCTTGTTGGTAACGCTGTGGGGCGTGATGTGCTGCAATAAGAGGATTCGATTGATTTTCTCGTCGATGTTGCCAATTTCCATTTTATGCAGGGTCTTTTTCACAAATTGTACCATGCGTTCTGCACGTCCATTCGCCGCAGGGGTCTTGGGGCGAGGTCAGCGCATGGCGGATGCCCCGATCAGCCAGATATTGTTCAAAGGGCAATGCAGTGAACTGTGGGCCGTTGTCCGAGACCAACACGTCCGGAAACCCATGTGTGGCAAATAGTCTGTTTAATTTATTAATAACTGAGTCAGTTGTAGTTGTGTGCATTCGATGAATTTCGAGCCAGTTAGAATAGGCGTCGACAGTAATCAAGAAAGTGTGACCTTTGGTAGGCCCCGCAAAGTCAATATGAATACGGGACCACGGTCCCCTCGGCGTTTCCCATTCGGTTGGGCTTGCTTTCGGTGGGGCGTTGCTGACGTCCTGGCAACGTTGGCACGTAGCGACCCAGGCCTCTATTCTTTTGTCGATTCCCGGCCACCAAGCATAGCTGCGTGCGAGTGATTTCATCCGCACAATGCCCGGATGTCCCTCATGCAATACCGCCAACACAGTCTGTTGCAATTTGCCAGGGATTACGACTCGATCGCCCCACAAGATACAGCCTTTTTGGGAAAACAGCTCGGTTTGGCGGGCTTTGAAGGGCACCCATTCAGGTGCAATTCAGTCCGTCGGCCACCCCCGTTCAACCCAGCGTAGGATGTGTTGCAGAACTGGGTCACGTTTCGTTTCAAAAGCAATGTCTCTAGCCGTCAAGGGTGGTGCCTGTAGAGCTTCGATCTGTAGTGTTGAGAGGGTTGGGGCTGGATCCACAACAGCGTCTGGGAGCGGTGTTCTGCTCAATGCATCGGCGTGGAGAATCGATTTCCCCGGGCGGTGTTGCAAGGTGTAGTTGTAGGCCGCCAGGAATTCAGACCAACGGGTCATTCTGGGGGACAATATATACGGGGTTGGTTTATTACCCGCAATGATCCCCAGTAGTGGTTTATGATCAGTGATTATTGTAAACGCACTGCCATAAACATATTCGTGAAATCTTTTAACTGCAGCAACAATAGCTAAAGCTTCTTTGTCCAGCTGACTATAATTTCGTTCAGCTTTAGCTAAGGTTCGTGAAAAAAATGCGATGGGGGCCTCCGTTCCGTTAGGTAACACGTGGGCCAGAATTGCCCCAACCCCAAAAGGTGATGCATCACACGTGATAGTGAGTGGCAGAGTCTTGTTGTACTGCATAAGTACTGAATCAGAAGTTAGCAATTTCTTTACTTGTTGGAAAGCATGTTGTTCCCGTTGTCCCCAAACCCACGTTGCTTTTTTGTCTAATAGTCTATGCAATGGTTCAGCTACTGTTGCTTTGTGTGGGTAAAAACACATTATAGAAATTGATAAGTCCAAGGAACGCCTGTAGGTCTGCCTTGTTCCTTGGAGTGGGTGCCTTTTAATTGCTCGTAATTTGTCTTCGGTGGGATGAATTCCTTGGCTGTCCAGGAGGTATCCCAAAAATTCTACTTTTTCGGTACATAAGTGGCATTTATCTTTTTTTACTCTGAGGCCTGCATTTTGGAATCTTCGTAAAACCTCTTTGAGTCGTTTTTCTAGGATGTCTTTGTTAGGTGCGGCGATGAGTACATCGTCGAAATATGGGACAACGCCTTTTATCCCTTGTAACAACCTTTCCATTAAACTCTGGAAGATTCCAGGGCGACGCTTACTCCCGAATTGGAGCCAGTTGCATTTAAATGCGCCCCTATGTGTTACGATCGTTTGCGCCTCGGCTGTGGTTGGGTCTACAGGCAATTGTTGATATGCCTGGGCTAAATCTAGTTTAGCGAAAACTTTCCCGCCGCCCAGAGAATGGAGTAAATGTTGCACTACCGGTACTGGATAAGCACTTTGCTGCAGTGCGTGATTTAATCTGGCCCGGTAGTCTCTGCAAATTCTTAGAGACCCATCAGGCTTGATAGGCGTCACTATCGGGGTTTCCCAACGGGCGTGGTCAGTGGGTTCCAGTACGCCCTGCGCTATCAGCTTATCGAGTTGTTCATCGATTTTAGGCTTTAAGGCGAACGGCACCCGACGCGGCTTAAGGCGGATGGGTGCTATTTCAGGGTTCAAGTTAAACGAGATTGGGGTCCCCTTATACTTGCCTAGTCCGTTCGCGAAAACGTCTTGGAATTCTTGCACGAGTGCTTCCTCCCAATCGACGCTTTCGGCCTTGTGGACTCCGGCTACAGTGATTCCGAGTGGCCTGAACCATTGCAGGCCTAGAAGACTGGGCCTGTCTCGATCCACGACAGTCAGTGGTAGTGCGACGGTGCGATCCTTGAATGAGACCTGGAATCTGCGGGACCCGACAACGGGAATTCGGTTGCCCTGATAGTCTTTGAGTATAACCCTCTGAGGGTTAAGGTCTTGGCGGCGAATCGTTGGAAGGAGCTGTTGGAGCGTTTTCCACGACACCATCGAGAGGGAAGATCCCGAGTCTACCTCCATCACGCAAGGTTTGTTTTCGATGGCGACCTTTACTCGGATTTTCCCAGCATCAAGGGATGTAGCGTGGCCTATGGTGATTGTTTGGTGGGTCTCTTCCCGCCTGGTTTCTTCACGCCTGGTGGAAGTGTTGGACGGCTTGTTTCTGTAGGAGTGGTTCAATTTTTCTCGGTGTGTGCCGAAGAATCCTGAAGACTGGAATTCGGCCTGTCGGGGTTTGGAGTGCTGTTTGCTCCTGCAAACCTTTGCGATGTGACCGCGTCTCCCGCAATGGCGGCAAAGTGCGTCAAGGAATTTGCAGCCGGATCGTGGGTGATTTGCTCCACAGCCGGCACACGGTCGAAATGAGTGTTGTGAGGACTGGTCTCTCTCCGTTCGAAGTCGGTTGACCTCTTCCTCATTGCTGTCGGACGGGGACTCTAGGTCTTCGTGGTGAGTTGATACCGGGTGTCTCTCTGAGCGAGGCGAGGTATCAGTGGCGAGTTTACGTAGCGGTGTGTTGGTGCGGCGCATTTGGGCTGCCGACTTCTTTGTCGTCTCTGCTGCCGAGGCTTCTTTAAGGGCATCGGTGAGGCTGATGTCCCCCTTAGCCATAATTTTGCTCTGGATAGCGCCGTCTTCTAGGCCCAGAACCAGGCGGTCCCGGAGGGCTTCTTCTAAGTCGGCGAACCCGCAGAGGCCTCCTAGGTTCCGGAGGTCCGCGATGTAATTGGCAAGGCTTTCGCCCTTCCGTTGATCCCTCTGGTAATATTCGTGTCTTCTTACTAGGGTTGGTACGGAGGGCGCGTAGTGAGCCCGTAGTAACGGCTCGAGGACGTCCCAGTCCATTTCTTTTACCTCTGCTGGCTTGGCAAGTGACTTTGCCATTTTAAACACGGTTGGTCCACAATGCGTTAGAAAGATAGCTCTTTTTTTGCCGGTTGTCGCATCTTTCAAATTGTTAGTTTCCAGAAACATCTGGAACCGATCCATGTAGGCCTCCCAGTCTTCGGTCTCTGGATTGAATGGAGCGGGTGGTACGGCACCGCTGGCCATGTTGCCGTTGATGGTGCGTGTTCGACCACATGCTCTGTTAGTTGCTCTGTAGATTAGTCAGTTCTTCGGTCTCCGTATCCCATCCTCGTCGCCAGTGTTAAGTATGGATAATAAGGGAGACCAGACATCTGACCAGTGACTTCAACTCTTTAATAAAGTGATAGACATAACAGAGCAATGCTATGGGCAGCAGTAACCCTTTTATAAGGTTAGCTGCTGCCTTATTAACCAATGAAAATGTGCAACAGGTTCAAACTACTGACCAATAAGGACAGTCCCAAAAGTGGCCAATCAGGGACTGGTTCTGGCCCAATCCCAAGTTGTTGTATAAGGACCAATCAAGTGTGCAGGTTTTCAACCCCTCATTTGCATTTAGGTTATTCACTTTTATTGATTCACAACAAATAGTTCATCAGAAATTTTAAAGGTTGGAATCTAAGCATCTAGGTCAAATTCAAACTTCTGTCCACTTTATAAAATCTAAAGGCATTAGGAGACTAGGTTGTATGATAGCTTTCCCTAAACTGATGTCCTCCATATGTATTAGTCTCTAACTCCCAGAAAACTCAGAAAGGCTGTCTTGGGATGGGAAAAAGCAACAGATTAGGAAAGTCTGTTTTAACCTAATAGACTACCAAATGCTACCAAATATTTGGCCGTCTGTCTTGTGCCTTCTTTTCACTCTCTCACTCTTCCTTTTTTTACTATACCATTGAGAAAAAGGGGATATGATCATAATCACCATGCACCATTCTATTATACTGGAGCTGTTCATACATTGTGCTGTGCCTAAACTGGAACTCATAATCCAATCATTGCTTTCTTCAATTTGGGCATTTTTAAACAAACCTTTCATCGTGCTATCAGCTCGCATGGAATTTAATGGGTTTTAGAGAACAGCTAATTCATCTAAGGCTTTCTTCAGAAACAGTGTATCTTTCTGTAAGCTATCAGATAATTCAGTACATTTCCAGAAATCAAAGATTCTATATTACATTAATCCAAGAATGGCTATTAATTATAGATAGTGAAGATAATTTCTTGAATTAAAAATGCATCACATAATGAAGATTGCTTCATTAGATTAGATGCTACAAGGTTATCTTGAAAACGTGTTCAACATAGCATTCTCACTTGGTCTAATTATGGATTTGAGTTTTCTTATAAATCAACCTAGTTTACTTTACCTTATGATTTTAACATGCCATACAATCTGTTGTTTATGTTGCAATAGACTAATAGAGTTGACTCTGAAGCTTGTTTTATGTGACCACTGTAGATCACAAAATAAACCTTTACCCACTTTTACCAAACTTAGACAATATCTCCAACAGATCTTCAAAACTACTTCTTAACACTGTGAACTGTGCCTCCCCATTTAAAAAAATGTTCCCCATTTCCCCTAGAATAAAATGCCTGCAGATGAAATAACTCTTCCAGTTTGAGCTTCTTCGGCAACAGACCGAAACCTCATCTCTGCAAGGTTTTGATCTGTGCTCACTGCTGGAGTGCCCCGAGCCGGCTGGTTTCAGGGCTAAGCCACCCTGTAGAGGTGGTGAAGAAGGGGGAGACTGCCTGCAGGATTTAGGAGAGCCACATCTCTCCTCTCCAGCTGGCCATTACTCCCTTTCCTGAAGGCGGTTGTAGCAGTGGTCAGAAATGGCCACCACAAAGAAGAACTCGATTGGAAAAGAATGTGCAGGAGGAAGATAAGAAGAGAAAGTTTTGGTTGACCGGGTCAAACAGCAAAAGCAACAAATAAGGTACCCTGGAATTGAAACTATTAAAAAAAAAAACAATGACATTGTTCCCTAAGAAGATTTTTAAGCTGCGAAAGAGAGAGAAAAGGGAAAAGATTTGGTTTTTTTTCTCCTTTTCCTATACTGACAGCTAAGAGACTTAAACAAGAAATTGGAAAAAAATCCACTAATGCTGAAAATAAAAAGTCAAAGGGATAATAAAGATTTCTGGATAATCAAAAGCTTTTGAAAACAGGAAAGGAGAGAAAAAGAATAAAAGGGCAGGATCTGGAAGGGAGGAGACTGCCTGGGATTAAAAACAATTTACAGCAAAATCTCAACAAGACTTCCAAAAGATACATTTTAACTGAAATATCGCAACAAAAACCCCAGGAAGAGAAAGTGGAAAAAGAAATAAGAAGAAATAACTCGGGACTATTTGAATTACTTGATGATTTCTGGATTTTTGGTTATCGTATTTGAATGACTAAAATCAATTGGGTGGTTGTTTAAAACTGTTTAAAATGGCTCCACTTTTAGGAGAATTGAAAATGGAACTTAAAAAGTACAAAGAAGATGTACAAGAAGGGAGAGGTTCTTTTGGCTTCGTATTTCAGTTTTTAGAAATGGAGATTTGGAACTATGAGAAACAACAAGAAATGCCTGCAGAACAAGAAGATTGTGACAAAGAAGAAGCCATCTTTAATGAACAAGTAATCTTAGGTGGGGGAAAAAAGGAAAGGGGGGAAAGAGAATGGAAAGTTTAAGATTGGGAAAAACACCCACCCCCACCCCCCAAAAAAAAATAGAGTGAAAAAT
This sequence comes from Notechis scutatus, assembly GCF_049901735.1. Lineage (NCBI taxonomy): Eukaryota > Metazoa > Chordata > Lepidosauria > Squamata > Elapidae > Notechis > Notechis scutatus. Next base: position 107,581,855 of record NC_142010.1, on the reverse strand, counting down.
AAGTATAAAATCAGAAAGCAGCAGAAGAAGGAAATTCAGAAGAGAGAATTAGAAGTAGAGAGACAAGAGGGTAAAAAGGGGAGAGAGAAGATGAGAGGGAAGAAAGAAAGGAAAAGAAGTTATAAAGGACAGAAACAAAATATAGAGAAACAGGGCCTATTTAGAGATAATGGGTGAAAATTTAATGGAAGAAGGGATTCTGCAAAAGTACATAAGATAGTATTGTTAGATTAGAAATAGAAATAATTTTAGAAAATATGAAACAATGTATGATTAAAATGTTTGATAAAATTGCTATCATAATTCAGTGGAATGCTTGTCAATAAATAAATGTAACAAAATGAATATTTAATGATTTACAAAACATATGTGAAGAGAAATAAGGGAAAAATTAATTATGGAGATTATATGTATCTTTAAGGAAGTATGATATTTAATTGAAAAGAAATGTTAAAGATGTTAAGATTTTAATGATTATTAATGATAGAACTGAATTGGAATGGAATGAGGGTTTATAATTACATATATTTATAATCCTTTTTTTTTTAAAGAATATAGTGTGTATTATAAGAATGTACCAAGCAGAATTCGATTGGAAGTTATGTATTATGTATTATATTGAAGGTCATAACCTTAAGGTATATATTGAAGTTTAAATAAGAGTTGAATGGATATAATTAAAAGATATAAAGGTGTCATACTCCAATTAGTAACTACAGGAGAAAATTTGTTTAATGAGAAAAGATAATATGAAATTGAAACAGAACAGACAAAAGTATAAATATAATGATTTGAATTGAGATGAGATAATCAAAATAAAATTGAGAAAATTAAAAGAGGGGAAAAACTATATAAAAAATGTAGAATAGTATAAGATATGGAATAGAACACAAAAAGGAGCATGAAATTGAGTTTTGTGTCTGTATGAAGAAGTTCAACCCGGGACCATGCTATTTTCAAAAAAGATGTTTTACTTGTATTTTGTATGTGTGAAAACCCAAATAAAACTTTATTTTTTAAAAAAAACAACGTTCCCCACTTCCCCTAGAATAAAATGCATGCAAATGAAATGCTCCAACAGAACTAACTTGGTCACCTTACTATACTGTATATATTGATACGTTAATGATAGGTAGAGGCTTTGTATGATCGGATGTAGCTGACTGTTTGACTGGTAATAAAATTTTAGTCCAGACCCAGTTACTTCATTTGTGATAATATCCATATCTCTATTTGTGCCCCTAGGTAAAAAAAAAAAGCATCTCGAGGAATATATATTTATCAACCAGAAATTTTACAAGCCTGACTTGTGAATGCACTAAGTGAGCAGTTGGCTGTAAATCAGCATTTTTTCCCCCAGAATGAAACAAAAATGCCTCTTTGAGAAATGGAATGCCTGTCTTGAAGGCCCTAGTTATTTCTGCAGCAAAAGTAACAGTATGGTGTAGATATTACTGTAGGTTCAAAAATTCCTGCCAGTAATAGCTCCAAAAGGAGTAGAAAAGGCATATATAATGCAGATTCAGTTGGATTCAATTTTTGTTTGTTTTCCAGCATAACCTAAATCACATGCCCAACCAAAAGCAACTGGATGGGGAATAAAAAATTAAAGAACTACTGTACATGGGAGAAGGAATAAGCATATCACAATCTCTTGTTCTGGCTGGATATCCAGGTCATGGATACACACACACATATGCACACAGACATATACAAACATATACACACAAACCTGCGCTCAGATTGCTTAGATTGCATTGTTATTTTCTACTAAAGATTCATAAAGTCTAACTGAAGCTTTTGGAAGAATTGGAAGAATTTGTGCTGTCTTGTTGGCAGTTCTTTCCTGTTTAGCAAAAACATTTTAAAACGAAGAGATTTTCATTCCCAAATCTTGAAAATCACTTAAAAGTGAAACTGCCAACCTCACAAATAAACATATGCCCCAGATCTGATAGTCCAAATATTCAAGACTCAAATTAAAGGAGGTGGCTTTTTTTCCTTTTAACAATAATGCAAATTTATTATCTCATAATTAAGATTTGCTTTATTTGTCATCCTGGCAAGCAATATTAATTACTTATGGCTTAATATGTAGCCATGATAATTAAGCCACTCCACCATCTTCAGTAAAGTGGTAATGTTTTATTTCCTCTTCTGTCTCCTCAATGAATAGTTTTAATATTCCATCATCCTCAGAGGGGATGCTGTCATTACAGTAATAGAGAATCCTCCAGTTTCACAGGATTTTTAAAGGAGATTTTAAAGTACCACAACCTAGTACCTTAAGGATAAATTTCAGGCAGAAGTCATATGAGATGTGCATTCACATACCTTATTTTTAAAACTTCAGGGCATTTATCCCAGTCCTGCTCAAGGATACTATAAACAAGTTTAAGCTTCACCGAGCAAACTCCTCCTGTCTTCCATCTTCTTCTGCTTCTTTCCTACTTTATCAGTCAAAATATTTAGCATTTAATTGCTCTTCAGCACAAATAGATTTTATCGATAGGTCAGTTTCATTAGCACTTTTTCCCCCTGAAAGAAAAGGAGCTACTTTGATTACACACAATTACATCGCAATATGATTTTACAATTTTCTGAGGAATACAGAAATCACTACTGTATGAGATTATGTCATGTTTCACTTCCAAATGAAAAGGAACAAACCTCACCATGTTTTTAAAACAGCAAAATTAGAACATGCTGCCTCTGGACCAGGGGAATAGGGGCTTCCCAACAAGGCTTGGATGTAGACACCTGCCTCAGGACTCTTCAAAAGTTGTGATTAATCTGACAGACTGAGAAAATGGTTAAATAGATGGGAAGTAATTATGGCTAGCTTTAAGTAAAATATTTAAATCAGAAGTAAATTAAATCAACATCAGTTATTCTTCTGATTGCAGTCAGTAGTACCCTCAGCCTGAAAATAATCCTGTCTTCCTGAAGCAGCAAGTTTAGCTCTAGGTTCAACAAATATCATTTTGAATTATGCGTTATAAGTTCTTATATGGGAGAGAGTAATGGGAAAAGCATTTTACAGAGGAAGAAAACAATCCAAGTTCATTTAAATTAACCCAACAGAGTATTAGGAATGAGCATAAAGTTTATAATAAATCATTTACAAGTATAATTTTTAAAGTGGTGTGATATCTATCTGCCTACCACCCAGAGTTCCTAGGAGACAGAATATAACATTTCAAAAACAAATGCCATGTATTGTTACAGCAGTGACGCTGAGATAATAAGAGAGATGAGAACTGTTTGGCCAGAAATAGGCTATCAATTAAACATATTAAAATATCTGTGGATGTGATGCCTCAGAAAAAACAAGACCTGCACTGATGGCCTCTCCTGAAGGGATTCCAAATTCTGAGGGCTTGGCATGAAGAGATGCCATAATCAAGGCTCAGTTGTTTCAAGGTTAGAGCCTCTGTTTACCAGCCTTATGAAAAGGACCATCTAGCAGTAAACATCTAGAAGGTTCTTGAATTTATTCAGCAAGCTTCCCTGTCTTCTGGAGATTTATATGAGGCAATTCGTCAGGCCATGGATTGTGTTTAGGATGTACATCTGAGGTGGTATTCAACAGGTTCTGACCAGTTCTGGAGAACCGGTAGTGGAAATTTTGAGTAGTTCAGAGAACCGGCAAATACCACCTCTGACTGGAGATTTTACAGTATCCTTCCCCTGCCAAGCCACACCCACAGAACCGGTAGTAAAAATGTTTGAATCCCACCACTTGATGTATCAAATGATGTACATGATGTATCATGATGTACATGTATCAAACACGAAGGATTTGGCAATCCTGAAGTGAACATGGCTGAGGCCATCTTGGAGGCTTCAAGATTGCCACATGCCAGAGGGAGGGGGGAAATAGTTAGATGGGGTTTTAGCCAAAACAATGCAACTTTCCTGTGGGGACTCAAGGACATTCACACAGGTTGCTGGCCAGAGGAGGAGTGAAATAACCAAGCAACCAGCCAGCTCCTGGATTGGACAGCATGACCAGTGACTTGTGGGGAAAAGGGAAAACTTTTACTTTTAATTAGATGAAAGCCTTGAGAACTTTTAGAGTCAGCTTTCACCAGTTGTACCAATATGATATACCCAATAAAATGGTTCTTTGAGGAATTTGCCTGCCTCGGAGTTCTAATATCTATGGGTGTATTACTTGGAACGCTGACATCATTGGAGTTGCTAGAGAAAAGGAGGGACCATGGTCAGAGAGAGGATTCACAGAGAAAGGGGGAATTGGGGGTCCTGAAGGAGCAAGCAGAGTAAAAAAGGACATTTGCTAAGTGACTTGGCTGCTGAAAGAATGAGAGCTGCACTGAAAATGCAGACCAGGAATAACAACACAAAGTTGTTGGCTTGCCTCAGGCTCTCTAGAGAATATAACAGTGGAAAGGAAAAGCCCTGCTAAGTTGCCTAAATGAGGAGTTAGCCTCACAAAGTTGTGCTTAAATTGAACATCTGTGTAAATAAGGAAGGGGGAAACAGAAACAGTTGTGGAACTGTAAGAAGCTATGTAATAGTTCATTATTTATATTAGAAATATTAGTTCACACTGAGAGCGAGTTTGGTGTAGTGGTTAAGGCATCTGGATAGAAACCTGGACGTGTGAGTTCTAGCCCCAGCTTAGACAGACAGACAGCTGGGTGACCTTGGGCCAGTCGCTCTCTCTCAGCTGTATGAAGGAGGCAATGACAACCCATTTCTGAAATCTTGCCAACGAAAATGCAGGAACCTGTCCAGGGCATCAAGAAAGGCACTAATATAATAATATAATATAATATAATATAATAATATAATATAATATAATATAATATAATTAATATAATATAATATAATATAATATAATATAATATAATATAATATAATATAATATAATATAATATAATATAATATAATATAATATAATATAATATAATATAATATAATAAATATAATATAATCATAAATGCAATATTAATATAATATAGCACTGTAAGAATAAACATTGAGCTATGGTGGTGCAGTGGTTAGAATGCAATATTGCAGGCTGATTCTGCCAACTGCCAGAAGTTCAATTCTAGTGGCTCAAGGTTGATTCAGCCTTCTATCCTTCTGAGATAGACAAAATGAGGGCCAGATTGTTGGGAGCAATACACTGACTCTGTAAACTGCTTAGAGAGGCCTGTGAAGCAGAATATAAGTCTAAATGTTATAGCTATTGAGTTGGGAGAAGAATATTCTCTCTCCCTCTCCCTCCCTCTCTCCCCTCCTTCCCACCTTTCCAAACACTGCTACTATGGCAGTGGTTCCCAAAGTGGGCGGTACCACCCCCTGGGGGGCAGTGGGATGCCTTAGGGGGCACTAAGAGGCAAGGGGGCTGGCAGGGGGGCACAAAGAGGAGGCAGGGGGGCATTCGAGGCCCAGCCCCGCAGGGTCACTGCCTGCCTGCCATGCAGCCCATTGACTTTTTCATCGGACTGTAGCCAGTGCCTCGAATGCAGAACCTGCACGTGGTGAGCCTTGCCAAGCCTGGGTGGGGAGAGAGGTGGGAGGTGGCAGAAAGAGGGCACCTTAGCTTGCAGGCTGCCCTCTCCAGTGGAAGTGGCAGAGGCGCGCCAGAAGGCCCGAAAGCAAAACCCTCCCAAGGCACACAGTGGAAGGGGTGGGTGCTGTGGCATTAGGGCCCCCTTCTGCGGAGGAGAACAAGGGAGCGCGCAGCGCCCGCCCAGCCTCCTCCTTTCCAGACAGCCGGGCTTACACGCAGGATGCAGATAGGTGCAGCTGCAGCTCTCCAAGACACGTGGCTCAGTTTGGTTCAGCTCTACGTGGCCATCCCAGATCTAGAATCTAGCCTACCTCTGCAGCTCAGTTCTTCTGACCGAGCCCTGCTCTTGCTTGCTTGCTTGGTTTCCAAGCGATCATTCCCTCTGCCTCCACCGGTCTGGACTGCTTCCACATGCCTCCCTCCTCCTGGACGGAGCGTAAAAATGGGGGAACGTTTCCCTGAAGTTGGGAGTCTCTGAGTGTGTGCAGAGTACCTCCCCTTGCTTGGCCTGATGGAAATGGACCTTGGGTTAAAGCAAAGAGGGTGAAGTCGGCCGCATCGCTGCCCCAGGGAGGTTAGCATTGCAAAATTGGATGCCAAAGAAAGAACTGGGGCAGGGGGCTGGAGAAGGGGGAGAGGGGCAGCTGCATTAAGGAGCAGGAAGATCTTAGCCATGGTTTATTGACTAAGCCGGAATCAAACAGCATGCTAAACTCTAAACCAGAATGGCTGGGTTGATATATTCAGCCCATGTTTTTCAACCTTGGAAACTTGTGTGGACTTCAATTCCCACTCTGGCTTTGCTCTACTTTCCCAAAGTGCCACCGCTGTTGCATTCTTTCTGTCTGTCTGTCTGTCTGTCTGTGCATCCATCCAAAAGGTCTGCCTGTCTGTCTGCCTGCCATCCTGCCTACCTACCTACCTGCCTGCCTGCCTGTCTTTCTGTCTACCTACCTACCTACCTACCTACCTACCTACCAATATAGATCTCTCTCTCTCTCTCTCTATCTCTCTCTATCTCTCTAGCTATCATCTATCCATCCATCCATCCAAAAGGTATGTCTGCCTGCCTGCCTGCCTTCCTGCCTTCCTGTCTTTCTGTCTACCTACCAACCTACCTATCTATCTATCTACCAATATAGATCGACCAGTCTGTCTGTCTGTCGATCCATCCATCCATCCATCCATCCATCCATCCATCCAAAAGGTCTGTCTGTCTGCCTGCCTGCCTGCCTACCTGCCTGCCTACCTGTCTTTCTGTCTACCTACCTATCTACCCATCTACCAATATAGATCTACCTACCTACCTACCTACCTACCTACCTACTTATCTACCAATCTACCTACCTACCTACCTGTCTCTCTCTGTCTCTCTCTCTCTCTATCCATCCATCCATCCATCCATCCATCCATCCACCCATCCATGTTTGAAGCGCCAGCCCCGCAGGCACATTGGGAAAGTAGAGCAAAGCCAGTCTGGGAGGGGGAGAGAGAGAGAGAGAGAGAGAGAGAGAGAGACCTGATGCATCAGATTGAAATGAGGCCTAGTTTAGACTGAGGCCCTTTTCCACATTGAAAAATCTTTGCAAGCACATTGAAACATCTTTGGCTTCTATTAAAGGCTTTGTGGATGAAACATGGTCAAGACTATCAGGAAGCTCTCACGTTTTGTTGAGGCTTTAAACAGGATCCATTGGACCAGATCTCCACCCTAAAAATTACTTTTCCCTAATGTATTACAGTGCCAATTCTGAAGAAGGCAAAACCAAAATGTACTGGTAAATTACAAGGAGAATACACACGCACATTCCCTTCTAACCCTGCTGGAGCAGGTGATTGGACTAGAATAAATACCTCATTAACTTTCTCCTCCCTCCCTCCTTCTTTATTTCTTTTTCTTTCTGTCCCTTCCTTCCATCCCCCCTCTTTCTTTGTCCCTTTTTATTTCTGTCCCTTTTCTCTTTCTTTTCTTCCTTCTCTCTTTCTCTCTCTCTCTCTTTTCTCTCTCTATCTTTCCTTCTCTCTCTTTCCCTCTCTCAGGCTCACCCCATTAACTTGACTTGCTTGGGCAGGTCCATCCAATGCAGTGGCCTCAATGGGGTGGACCTGCGGGGCCGGCACCTAGAATGTGGCAGTGGCGGCATGTTTGAAAAGTAGAGCAAAGCCAGAGGTCGGTAATTTTTGCTGCAAAGAATCACAAAAGCTTCAGTGTTGTGCACAAGAAGGGACACACATGTCAATGCAATTCAGCAACATAAAATAAAGAGATACAAATAAAACAAATAAAGCAAGAATCGGCAAAGCATCTCTGATTAGATTTTATTCACTACTAGAATCTAATCAGAGATGCTTTGCCGATTCTAGTCCAATGACCTGTTCCAGCAGGGTTAGAAGGGAGTGTGTGTATATGTGTGTGCATGGCTGTCAAAACAGGTCAAGTATCTCTGGGGAGGCCAGTCATAAATTAGAACACTTGCTAAACAACCGGCCATTAAGTGAGGACCACTTGTTTGCCAGTCACATGAACACCAAACCACACCTACCCGGTCATGTGACCAGCAAGCCATGCCCGGCCAGCAAGCCACGCCAGCCAGTCATGTGACCAGCAAGCCACACCCACCCAGTCACATGACCAGCGAGCCACACCCACCCAGTCACGTGACCAGCAAGCCACATCCTCAAATTAGGCCACGCCCACAGAAATTTGAATCCCACCCCTGGGAATCCCACCCCTGGGTGGGGGGCACCGAGGATGAGTTTGTAGCACCAAGGGGGCGGTGGACTGAAAAAGTTTGGGGACCACTGTACTATGGCATATGTATATTTCCTTTTGTATTTTGAAGAAATACATTTTCCAGAAACATTCATACATAAGCAAAATAACAAGGGAGAAGGTTGCCTTCTAACAAAAAGAGGATTTTATTAAGATTTTGTTTTGCCAAAAAAATGCACTGAAAATTTACAGAAATTTTCTAATGTTCTCTCACACATACACATAATTTGAAAGGAACTGAGTTTCCACTTTGTTCTATGAGACATAAATGTAGGAAGCAAAAACTGGATCTGTATCAGATCCTTAAGGGTTTTTATTTGAGCAATTGCCCAATTTTTCTAAAGAAAGAATGAATGACAATTTTCTTGCAGGTACTGTATGACACAAAGGTTACAACTGCAGAGCTTGGAAAAATACAGCTTGATGATGAACGAGGGAAATGCTAAACAAAAGGCTCAACATCAGATACCAAGGGAAGCAGTTGAACAAGTTGCATACACATCAGCCTCAACCTCTGTTGTGAAAAACAATTCTGACCTATGTTCAAAGACTCAGAAATTCTTGTATGGTTAAAGAAGTGTTGGTAAGTGTTGGTAAATGGTTGAAAGTGCAAAGAGAAAAAAACCACAGGCTTGGACCCAGAATGATGTAAATTTACTTCAACCAAATTATCTTACATAATCAAGTACTTCTTTTTTTAAAAAAAATAACCCTCCAGAAAGATACAAAAGATGTATAAAACTGATGTTAAACAACACCTTTAACACCATCACACATCAACATCTATCTAATCCATGTCCTTGGGAAAGACTTGATGGATGGATGGATGGATGGATAAAAATGCCAATACCAGTTTAAACATTTGAAGTGTATTAAAATATGCAGAACCTAAGTAAATGATTAATAGTATATTTCACGTTCAATTATATAAAATAATTGATGAATCCGATAATAGATTTACAGTTGTTTTTATTGTCATTATGACAATAAATGACAAGCTGTTTAATTGTTGCAAAGAAAATAGAATATTCCAAAACGATGGATGGATAAAAATGCCAAAACCAGTTTAAACATTTGAAGTGCATTGAAATATGCAGAACCTGAGTAAATGATTAATAGTATATTCCATGTTCAATTATATCAAATAATAGATTTACAGTTGTTTTTATTGTCAATAAATGGTAAGCTGTTTAATTGTTGCAAAGAAAATAGAATATTAGAATAGAATACTCTAAAAAGATATTAATTCAGATATAAATGTGTACCAAAATAGCACCTTGAAAATGTTCTGGTTTTCTTTAGTCATATTGTATAATTATACATCTACTGTGCATTCTACATATCATGCACATTTAGATATTTTAAAACATGAATGTAAAAGTTTTGGGTTTTTAGCTTGAGTTTATAAGATTTAAGTTAAAGAGGCATAAGCTTATTGTACTTTTTCATGTCTGAGCTGAATGAAAATTGATTACATTTCTTCAACAATCAAATACTTCTCTTAAAAAAGAATTAACCCACCAGAAAGATATAAAGAGAGGTATAAAACTGATGTTAAATAGTTCTCACTCTATAAAAATAGGTTTTTAAGTTTTTTCCCCCTTAAATACATCTCATTAGTATTCCCAGTGTTCTCCTGACATACCAATTATTTAGTTTTATAAAGGGATAGCTTTAAAAATGTTGACTGCACAAAATATGCTCATTACCTATACATGTAAGGAACATTTTTTAATTTGACATTTTTTAATCTCTCTCTCTCTCTCTCTCTCACACACACACACACACACACACACACACACACAGAGAGAGAGAGAGAGAGAGAGAGAGAGAGAGAGAGCACTATTTCTTTTCCTGTGGAAGTTGGAAAATATTTGTTCAAGCAAAAACCCTCAGTCGCCCACCCACGTATTATTTTAAGAATGTCTATGCAGCCTATGCTAAAGTCTACAATATTATGGGTTCCATTTTTTTATTTTAATCCCCGCATAATTAATCTAAACAATAAAACCAAGCAAGACAAGAAATCTGTTAGGCACCATCTATCACTGTTTGTTTCTTATTGAGCTGTTCTCAGCAGTAGCACTGCAAGATCACCATTTGACAGCATCCACTGAATCATTGAGAAGGCAAGCTGTCTTGTGGGAAAAATGAACAGAGGATGGGGGATCCCAGAGTCTGGAATAAACTTTCCTCATCTATCTAGCCACTTTACAATGCCTTGCTCAGAATGTTTCTCAGGACAATACAACCCCTGAGTAGCAAGCACTCGGCTGAAGGCGCAATAAACTTGATACTCCGGCCAGTGCATCAGGAGGGCCACTGGTAGGAGCTTGTCCCAGTCTGCTGCCTTTTTTCAACTTCTGCTTAAAGCAGCCACTTTATTCTACCTGAGTCTACCTATCCATGACCAGGCTTAGTTCAGATATGCTATAATTATATTTAAGTTTGTCACTGGAAGAAGTGAGAAACTTCTCCTTACTGGGGAGGGGGCACAAGTGCAATGGTCTTTTTCCTGTATCTTCATTTTCTGATCTCCAATCAAGACATTTAAGAAATTACACCAAGACATCCAAATTAGCAACAACAACAAAAACCCCAACAGAAAAGGTAATTGGTAAAAACCACCCAGCAGTACAGTGAAAGAAAGTATTTACCCTTGGCTATTCTTTGTCAGATTCCAATCCAAGCAAAATAGCTTTCTAAGATAATATTTTCAGGTTTCAAGAAACACATGTGAAATAATACTGTATTTTCCACTTTAAACCCCAGTTCAAAAGAGAGATGGGCTCAGTTAATCACCATCATCTTTTCAAACAGCCTCTATCTTTCCAAATCAACTTGCAAAAGATTACTTACTTGCTCTCACAAAGTCTCATCTATCATTTATAGCACTTTATTAAGCTCTCCTGCTAATTACAAAAAGCATTACAACAACTAACAGAATAACAGAGTTGGAAGGGACCTTGTAGGTCATCTAGTCCAACCCCTCACCCAAGTAGGAGACTCTACACCGTTTCTAAGAGATGGCAATCCAATGTCTTCTTCCAGTGATGAAGCTCCCACAATTTCTGAAGCCAAGTTTTTCCATTGGTTTATTGTTCTCAGTGTCATAAAATTTCTCCTTATTTCTTGGTTGAATCTTTCTTTGATTAGTTTCCATCCATTATTCTTTGTCTACTCTTCAGGTTGACCCCTTCCTCTCTGTGGCATCCCCTCAAATATTGGAACACTTCTATCATGTCTCCCCTGGTCCTTCACACGTCTCCACTAGAGTAGCCAAATACTTTCAACTATTCATCATATGACTTAGCCTCCAGTCCCCTAATCATCTTGGTTGTTCTTCTCTGCACTTTTTCTAGTCTCAACATCTTTTTATAGTGTAGTGACTAAAACTGGATGCAGTATTCTAGGTGTGGTGTTACTAAGGTTTCAACTAGGTTGAATACATAGACTTTAAGACCCTAACAAACTATTTTCAAGCAACTGAACTATTCATTCACTGCAGTAAAGAACTACTGGCTTAGAAAGTTATTCAATGTTTAGAAATAAGGAGGAAAAGTTGTCAATTTCAAGCTTCTTTAGTTGCCCACCAATAGATATACCAGTCTTGGACAAGATTTGCCATGAATGTCAATACTGTAAACTATCTAGTTCACAGGGATATTTGACAAAGGTATCAATTTTATTTCCCCAGTTTTTCAGGAAAGAAGACGGCATACACTCACTTAAACAAAATCAAAGCAATCTTCCAAAGGCACATGAAAAACCAGGGATACATCCACCCCCATAGCTAGAATGCAAATGTTACATAAATGCTATGCCTCTATGCGCAGACAGATTTTTCAGATTAGCAGCTTCCTTTTACCAGAACGATACAATATCAGTTTGGCCTTCTGTTAAGCCACATTGACATATCAACCTCTCTAATAATAGCCTTTCCATCTGTCTTACATAATGAATTTTGAAGTTTCAATCCATTCCACTGTGTACAGAGCTACTTCATACAACAACTGTTGTCTCTTTATTTTGCCAATAAAGATAGGAGAGTTTTCTAAAGAGGACATGGAACAACAGCAGTTCAGCTCTTTCACATACTGCTTGGACGGTACTCAAAAGTCCTACAATGTGTGGGGGAACCCAGTAATTCCTTTCCATAAAATAACATCAGTGTTTCTAAGCCTACAGCTGATCTAAGGATAAGATCCTTATCCTTTAGCTCAGATCACACACCAGGGTGGGATCAATGTGCTTCCTTATAGCTTACCAAACAATTTATCAGAGGTTTTCCATTTTTAAAAAATTACCTTTTTTATTGGGAGTATAAAGAAGGTCACCAGTCTCTGTCACCATCTTTTATAAATCTACTATGCATTCTACATATCATGCACATTTAGATATTTTAAAACATGAATGTAAAAGTTTTGGGTTTTCTAGTCTGAGTTTATAAGATTTAAGTTAAACAAGCATAAGCTCATTGTTCTTTTTCAGATCTGAGCTGAATGAAAATTGATTAAATTTCTTCAACACGGAAGTAAGCAAAAACATCTCTGAACTACAGTAATGGGATTTTTAAAATGTATTTATTTTAAAACTCTATATTTACATGTACAAATCATTATTTTCAAATTATGGAGAGTAACATAAAATCCAGCCCCAGATATTTTGGTAAAATTTAATAATTGGCAAATGGTTCTATTATCCCACATTCTGGAAATCCTAGCATTTAGAACACTTTTTAAAGAAGAATTATGTAGAAGAAACTCAGACAATGAAGAAACAGTACAATGGTCTTGATTTTCCTTCTGGTGAGTTTTCTTTTCTCTTAATTGCAAACAGTGATGGTTTGAAATCAAATGGCCTTGAAAGAAAATAGAAAGTTTTGAAAGCTGGCCCAGATGTGTGGTGAGGTAAGAGTTTATTATCTCACATGTATTAAATAAATAATATCAACTCTGCTCCAGATTGAATAAATAGTCTGCTTGTCATGTTTTTAGTCAATTCATCAATAAATATCCACCTACTTTTTACACAATTCAGTTGAGTTCACTATACATTCCTCAGTCAAGTCGTATCAGTTGTTCATTTTCTGAGTAATTTGACTTAGCATCTTGGTTAGCGTTGGATAATGGATATTAAATTGCTCCTATTTATGGCTGTTTTCTGGAAAAACTCAGTGCAAACAACATGCTACACAGGACACTGAAGTCTTAGCTTGGCAATCAACAGCATCCATTTGGACATCTGGTTGGCGCTATTAACAGCCATTTGCCTAACACAGAATGTTCAGAGGCTACTTTGTTCAAATTTATTGCAAAATGCCAAGAAACATGTTCATTTTTAATATTCTCCAAACAGAAATGCTTGGAATAAAAGGTAAAAGAGCCAGAACTATAAAAAGAATTCCTCTGGTATAATAATTGTAATGAAGTTGACTGTGTCTCATTAAGTTAGTATTCTGGTCAAATTCAACTAAATTGAAATAATTAATCTGAATTATTTAATCTCAATGACTTTCAATAACTGAGTGGACCTGAAACATCATTAAAAATTAACCCATTTGAAATTCAACAGGCATTCATCATTAATCAGTGATGAGCAAATATGATTGTGGTTGTTTTGTTAATGAGATGAAGCAGAATAAATCCAGCTGCTTTTGTTTCAAGAGCTTAGATTGAAAAGCTGGAACAGATTTTCTTGTGCCGAAGCAAAGCGCTGGTTCTGACTCTCTTACAGCAAGCAGAAACAGGAGATTAACGTTTTCACATCATGCATTCTAGACAGTGCTCACAAGTGTTCCGCATTTTTGATTTGTTATGAGTGCCAATGAGATTTTTTTTCCCCCCAATGCAAATAATAACCTCAAACAACAGGTTTCGGAAGGACCACAGCTGGAGAAAAAAGAATGCCATGACATCTGTTATGATCCTGATTAATATCAGACCCCCCCAGACCCCCCCTCCATTAGATACCACTATCCTCATTTCTAAAATGTGGACCAAGCGTCATATCTCATTTGGCTTTTAGTTTAATGCTTTTGGGACACTTCAAAGCAAAATCAGCAGAAGGTTTAAATGGGAAATAATTTCACTCACTCTTTTTCAAAAAGCAAACATGCCAGCTTGCATAAATGTCTTCCAAATCTTAAGCCTTCAAACTCCCATCAGTTTTTAGATGACATTTTTGGATCATGAATTAGGAGCTGTATCTTGGCTCCTTGGTCAAGAAAGGTAGATGTCACAGCATAGACAAAACAACTGCTGTGTCAAATCTGTAATCAAGCTTGACATCATGATGAGAAATTAGAGGGGCAGCACTGGCTTCCTTTTGAAGGAGAGAAGATGAGAGGGGGAAGTATCCCAAGTACCATATGATCAATCAAAAGTTATTTTGAGAGAAAGTGGAGAAAGTGATCAATAGTTCTGTGAGAGAAATGGGTGGTTTCTAAATGATAAATAAATTAGATAAATTAGATAGATTGAGTGAATAGATTAGATGAGAGAGGGGGAGAGGGACAGGGAGAGAGAGAGAGAGAGGGTGAGGGGGGCAGGCCCACAGGCAGGTAAGTAGCTTTCTTTCAAAAGTGTTTGGAATGAGGTCCTGAGGTGCTGTTTGTCCTAGCATATTGTCTCAGTTTCATAAACAATCTACTTCTATCACTTCACAGACATAGTCCTCCATCAAGAAGATATTTCATTTTTTCCAACTGTTTTTCTCCTTGTTGGAACATGACAAGGAGATTTTTGCATTAGGAAACTATATTTCAGCTATCAGCAAAAAAGCCATCCACTGAATGTTAAGGAACAACAGTCAGGCCATCACATGACGCATCACTCAAAAATAGCCAGAGAGTGGGAGAAAAATACTGTGTTGCACAACATCTGGATTTCCCAGCCTGGTGCCCTTCAGATGATTAAGCTCCAACTTAAAATTCAATGCAACTAAAAAACATCAAGTAGCCTGTACTAGAAACCATGTTTGAATGGTCGGCCCCTCAAATACCACAAACATTCTTGGAGTAGATGAAAATCATGGTGTATAACACAGGAAAGAATTTGCAAGCTTCTCTGTTCAGTATATAAAAACAACAGACTTCTACTTCTAAAGGGCCTTTCTCTGTTATTCCATTGACAATCCCACGATATAGTCAAGCTAAACATTTTATTTTTATGAGACATTTGCTTGCAATTGTTCCTATATGTATGTATGTGTGTGTTGTGTGTGTGTGTGTAGTTATATCTTCTGTCTATCTATCTATCTATCTATCTATCTATCTATCTATCTATCTATCTATCTATCTATCTATCTATCTATCTATCTATCTATCTATCTATCCTGTATGTCTATACATTATATATATATATATATAAGCACTGCTTGCACTGGCATGAAGCTGAAAGCACCAGCCTGAGGATGGCGAGTGGGACCTCGCCGAAACGTTGCCAAGATACTCTTAATCTTACATGGGAAAAGACCCGAACACACCTAGACCTACATATACATATATATTGTATATATATATATATATGTGTATATATATATATATATATATATATATATATATATATATATATATATATATATATATATATATATATATATATATGTGTGTGTGTGTGTGTGTGTGTGTGTGTGTGTGTGTGTGTGTGTGTGTGTGAATACAATACATATACAACAAATAAACATGCATCCGGGCAAAATGACAAAATTGTCATTTGTTCCCTGAGCATCTTTTCAAGGGTTTTTTTCCCCCTATCAGTTATCAATGCATCTTTTCAAAGCTTATAATCAATATGATTCTTGCTTTTCTCCCTCCCTTACATTTTCCATCCCAGTGTTTCTCTCTTCCCAAGGTACAAGATGGGTAATTACTGCTCAAAATACCAATTCTTGCCCTACAATTATCATTAGATATAATGAATACCTCAATGCAGCAGGCAGCTTTGAGATTACTGTTTATACTCTCAGACTGCACAATAGGCTGTCAGGAACAAGGCACCTATCACACTGAACAAATTTCTTTTTATGCAATGTTAGGTCTCCCACAACTCACTGAGATAGTCAGAAAATGGCTACTGGAGAACCTTTGCCCTTAAATACAGGCATTCGGTACAGTTTCTTTCTTTGCTTTAGAGAAGCAAGAGTGCCCAAAGAATGAGCTGCACTCACTAACCTTTGCCTCACTGTTTTACCCCTGGCATCCAGACCTTGTGAAAAACCCTTACAAAGAAAAGCATGCTATATCTGAATAAAGTTTCCTCATGATTGGAATCAAAATTATGTACCACACATTGGACTTCTTTTCATTTTCATCAATCTGTGGACAGTTGAGGAGGAGGATCAAGAATGTACTTAGGGCCCATGAAATGGATGTCATTTAATATTATGCAGTATTCAAAGACTGCCTTTGATTTCTTATTGAAAAGCTCTCTGGTGTGAATATGAGGATGTGCAGTTGCAGCTCCCTAGTTCTCACAAAAATAAAGGTGGAAGGGAGGGAAGAATGAAGCACATCCAGAGTCTTATCCTATGACTTTACAATAAAAGTAGTTCTGAACTCCATGACATGGGTTTCCTAGTTTAATCTACTTTGAACAACTAACGTAATACCTGTTATGCCAATGACTCTTAAATGGGAAGTTTGTTAGCAAGCTGAGGGTGCAGTCTGGGACTGCTGCTGCTGAGACACTTGTGTGGAACAATAAAGCCCTTTTTGGGAGGGGGGAGCGGGTTAATGGCATCATTTGAGACTGATAATTGGGGAGGGGGTAACACACAGGAGACACTGTGTTGGCTGCCTGACTCAGCAATTCTAGTTAACTCTCATCTTCCACCATAACAGAACTCATGATCATGTATGGGCTTTTAAGGGCCAAGTAGACCTTCAGGTTGAAGGCAGGACAAGAAGCAATGGATGGAAACTAATCAAGGAGAGAACCAACCTAGAACTAAAGAGAAATTTCCTGACAGCAACAACAATTAGTCTGTGGAATGACTTGCCTTCAGAAGCTGTGGGTGCTTCAACACTGGAAGTTTTTAAGAAGAGATTGGACAAGCATTTGTTTGAAATGGTATAGGGCTTCTTCCCTGAGCAGGGGATTGGACTAGAAGACCTCCAAGGTCCCTTTCAACTATGTTGTTCTGTTCTGTTCAGGTGTTCAGTTTCAGGAGGATGCCTGCATAAAATGTCCTCAGCAGAGTGGAACATGACATAAACATCTTTTCAGATGTTATGGTGAAGCAAGGCTCAAGGACCTTTTAAGATGCAGGTAATCCTGAACCTATGACCGTTTAATAATAGTTCAAAGTTATGATGGCCTTGGAAAAAGTGATTTATGATCTGTCCTCAAAGTTACAAGTGCTGCACAATTCCTATAGTCTCATGATCACAATGCAGGTCCTTGGCAAGTGATTTGCATGTACAATGTTTGCAATGTCTTGCAGACATGTGATTGCAATTTGCAACTTCCCAGCCAGCTTTCAACAAGCAGAATCAATTGGGGAAGTTGAATTTGCTTAATGACCACTTGATTCTCTTAATAACTGTGTGATCTGCTTAATAACCACAGTGATTTGCTTAACAACTGCAATAAAAATGAT
The DNA here is from genome assembly GCF_049901735.1 of Notechis scutatus. Taxonomy (NCBI): domain Eukaryota; kingdom Metazoa; phylum Chordata; class Lepidosauria; order Squamata; family Elapidae; genus Notechis; species Notechis scutatus. The sequence goes on along the minus strand of NC_142010.1, from coordinate 107,563,937 downwards.
AGTAAAATCAGGTCCAGTCCCTTTACAGCCACTCTGGTTTATAATCCCAATCAGGGTTGTAAATCAAGGACTACATGTATATACTTACATATATGTTGGTCTTTCCTTGTCTTCAAAGAACACTAGAGTTGTGGAGAATGCCAGGTTCCATTGCATTCAAGATGCCTACAATTTTCTGAGTGAAATGTGTTCTCTATAGACATAATTAATTCACTTCCACCTCTGTTTTACCCAATGCTGGTGGAGGAGATAAAAAGCATCTGGTCTGTCATGGATATGCGATAATTGGCTGGACAATTTTTGCTGGTTTCTCCCACACTTTCTCCTCCCACAACAGGTAAAGCAAAGGTGGGTTTCCATGGTAGCAACAGTTCTTACTAAAGACCTACATTAAAAACTTGTCCCTGAGTTATATATATCAGAACTTCATTTTAAAATGGATGAAGAGGTTAGGAACCCTGTTAGTAGACACAGACTGCACCTGTCAGACTATTAGTCTTTAATGGCAACTTAAAGGTGTTACTCTCTAATTAATGGTACCAAAAGAATATCAAAAGAGTAATGTTGATTTGTTACTATATTAATTGGTTATCTTTATGTTATTTATGTGGTGGAGTTTAGTTTCAATTCCCAGGAGGAGGGGGTACATTCTAGAGGACCAAGAGACATGTGTGTATGCATTAAATACAAAGTAGTTGCTTTAGTTTGGCAAGATTTTTATGTATAGGTGAGGAACCTGCTTAGAAGTAACTTTCCATATTTTTCTTAGTGCCTGATAATTCATTAGCAATTATATTTAAATGAAATAGGCAAAATATTAACTTTGTTCGGTTAGATGTTCCCATTACTTAGCCCATCAGAATAGAATATAGGTAACTAGGAGTCAAACTGTGGAGTCCTTTGAATTAATGTTAATGTTTCTATCTCTGTTTTATGATGTTGTAAGCCACCCAGAGTCACTTGACAGTGAGATGGGCATCATATAAATTTAATAAATACATTATGAAGTACTGTGTGCTATAGAAAGCACAACAGAAGTTCCAGATTCTTGATAGGAATACTGCCAAAGGATACCGCATTATGTCCAATTTTATTTTATTTCCTTTTTGCTCAGAGTAGGGTGAGGAAATTATATTTAATTTGGAACTTGGGGTAATAAAAGTTTGTGTGTATATGTGCGTTTTGTTGTTTATTCTTCATAATTGGCAGAAGAAAACAACAACAACCATAGTACATTTTCCAACTGCATTTGAGGGACTAGGGAATAGAAATTGTGTTGAAATGAAGGTGCGTTTACTACCTGCTTTATCCCATCAAGTATCTTCTTCCAGCCCAAGTTCAACAACCAAATTAGATATGATACTTTACTTTAAAAAAAATTAGCATGGAGTAATATATAGATGGGAAGAGTCATGTCATCAATTGGAGTCATGTCATTCTTCCCGCTCATTTTAATCTATCGCCGTCTTGTAAAATCAATTTAGCTAAGAGCTGGCGAGTGGCTGAAAATCACTCCGCTTAGATTCATAGTACATTGTACTAAGCCAAAATACTGTTTGTTAGCATACATGTTTCAAAGCTATTTGAATTATAGCTTCAAGAGTTGAGTTTTAGCTTCATTGAAATATTTTATAAGATAAATTAGAAGTTACTTTCTTTTTATACTTTTGTTTCTTTATATAATTTTTGTTTTCTGTATTCCATTTACTTATCTTCCTCTTTATTCTTTATTTTCTCTCTATCCTTCCCTCTTTCTGACTATTTAAATTTATTAGTTTTTACAATGTATTGATGTTTTATAAAAAAATATAATAACATTATTTTTAACAGAAAGTTTCATTGAGTAAACATGATTAATTGTGAGTATACGTGAATAGATGCAGCCATAGATTGTGTTCACCAATAATGCTAAGCCAAATATGTAAACTCAGTTAACAAGAAGTTTCTCTTTTTCTCCAGAGCTATCTCCATGAAATAAATATTCCATCCTGTAAATTCCAGCTCCCATACCAAAAGCCTGAGTTCAGAAGCTTAAAGCTGAGACCAAATGTGTAGCATAATCCCTAAGAAGCTGGAAATAGACATCACAAAAGTATTCATTGTATTCCTCTAACACCAAGAATAAAATGTTGTGGGACAACATGAGTAGGCCTTCATTGTTTCTTTACAACTTGAGTTTAACTTTACAAGTTTTCAACCAGTCATTTTACTTTTTTGAAATTATTTTATAAATGCATATTTTGAGTGAAAAATAATTCAAATGTTGATGCTACTGGTGGACCTCACAGACGCTGGAATAAAATTAGCAAAAACAAACAAATTCTATGATTGCACACCAATCTTTTCTTGCTGCTTTGTTTAAATTCTGCATCAAAACAAACCACTCTGTCTCCATGGAAACTCTTCTCTTACTAATTAAAAAGGTACCAGAAAAAAAATTGTCACTGATATGCTAAAGTCAAATATGTAACTAAAGTATTTTTTATGACATTTTATTTAAAAGTCAATATACAAGATACTTTTAAATTAGAAAAAAAGCATTTGTTTTCCAATTTGAATATTTCTCTTTAAATGAAAAAACAATTCTTTCTTTTTTCAGTTCTGCATGTCATAACAAAAGAAACAGCAAACATGGTGCAGAATTGAGCAGTAACAATTTACTGCATGACCGATGATGACATCTCAGTTGTTATATGGAAATTATTTCTGAAGATATGCATTTGACAGGCCTTGCTTACCATTTGCCTTTTATAAAAAAGTGAGATCAACTGAACTTTCTTTTTAAGTTGGTCCATCCATAAGCATAGGGACTACTTTAAAACTTGATCTGAATCTAAAAGTAATAATAACTTTATGAAAAGCTCAATCTTCAAACAAAAGGGACCAATGGGCAAAAGATGTTAGTCTATGCAGAAATGGCTTCTCCATGCCCAAACTTTTCAGATGCAGTCAAAATGTTAATTATTATGTACTACAATCAATAATCTATCTTTTTTTTCATACCACACAAATATATTGCTTTAGGTAGTCATATCATTCTATTTAAAGTGAGTTGACCTAGTATCACAGATAGGACACCTTCCACTTTCTTCCTCAGAACCAGATTTCTGAAACTATACAGGAAGGCTAAGTGGCTTCTTCATTAGGCAGAATGTATACAAATTAATGGACTTGTGCAGATTTTGATATGCTTCTAATGCAAAATACCAGGAGAATGTCTATATTTGTATATGGTGGAGAAAAAAGGAGTTTATCATACAATTTTATACCCATTCTGCCAAACTCATTACTCAAAAATGTCCAAGGCCTATCACTAGAAGATTGTCGTTCAAGTTCACTCCATGGAGGATCCACAGATTTGCAAACTGTGGAAATCCAATGCCACTGAATATCCACATGGGATAGTTGTGATTCTCTAACTCACAATAGAGTGACTTCATCTGTGGGTCTCCCCAAGAATACTTATTGTGATCAGAACTGCTCATTCATAAATAGCAATAGCACTTAGACTTTACAGTGCTTTACAGCCCTTTCTAAGTGGTTTACAGAATCAGCATATTGCCCCCAACAATTTGGGCCCTCATTTTACCCACCTCGGAAGGATGGAAGGCTGAGTCAACCTCGAGCCTGGTGAGAGTTGAACTGCCAAATTGCAGGCAGCTGGCAGTCAGCAGAAGTAGCCTGCAGTACTGCATTCTAACTGCTGTGCCACCGCAGATTTTCTAATAAGTTTTTATTTTCACTACTGTTACTTTCTCTCAAATCTATTAACCTGGAAGTGAAATGATTGCTTGATGATGTGCCATCAAGTTGATATTAATTCTGATGACCATAGATAGATTTGCTTCAGGACAGTCTGTCAACAATTTAATGCTTCAGATCTTCCAAGGGTGCATCCCCTGCCAATGTGATTGAGTTCATCCACCTTGCTGCTATTGTCTTCCTTCCACCTTTCCCAGCATTGCAGAATTCTCCAGTCTTTACATATATGTCCAAAATGCAATAATTTGAATCTGATCATTTCCGTCTCAAGTGATAAGCCTGGATCTGTATGCTTTCTTGGCAGTCCATGGTATTCCTAGGAGACTTCTTCAGCACCAACATTCAAAAGAATCTTGCTTTCTATATACGGTTGCAATCTTCATTGGATAGTCTTAAGCATTCTTTTGCTATCATGTGAAATGAAAGATTTGATATGATAGCTTTGTAGAAACTGCTAAGTTATAGACTGACCTCTTCAAATCTGTTAGCTATTATCCAGATTTGGTAACATAATTTGGTTGGAAACTTTTCATATTCTTCTTGTCATATTTCTGTAAATAGTTCTCTAATTATTATAGCCCTTTGACTTGGTAATGATCACAGTAATTATCTAACTTCATCTTCTAATAGTAGTTGTTTTTGTAAAGAAAGACTGTTTTCTAAAGTATCTATGTCATTGACATCTCTTCTGTACTGAATTTCAGCGTGCTCCTTCAATCCTTGTTTGATGTCCTTTAAGTCAATTACTATCTGTCCATCGGCATCCTTAATATACCAGTTTGAGTTTGCAACCACCTTCTGAAATCGGGTACTTTTTGGAAGATTTTCCTTGGGTTTTTTTGGTTTGTTTCTATCTTTGTCTTTACAGATGTTCTTGTAATATTGTAATATTTCTTCTGACAGTTCTCTGAAAAGCTATGTTAAGTTTCTTCCTAAGATCTTTGGCTTTGGCTTCTTTAATTTCATTCTGTGGCTCATCTGGTTCACTATCAATGAGATTCGGGACTTCGAAGCAATTCCTCATCTTCTTGCTAATGGTATGTATGCTCAAGATCCCAGTTGTACTTAGAACGTGCACATAAGCAGTTCAAGATTTGTTTCACAGTTAGCTCCTGCCCATCTCTTCTTAGCTATATAGCTCAGCTGAATTTTTCTACTTCCTTATACCAATAGCAGAGTTAATTTGATTTATGTATGTTCTTTATGATGATTTTCATGCATAGAATTATTAATGAGGAAATCATTAGGTTGGCAGTAACTGATATATAATTCTTCTGGTTCCTTCTGGTTCTTAGGCCATATAATGCAATTATGTTTATCTCGATGCTATATATAACTTTGGCACCCAATTCTTTGGCCACAAGCAATACATTTTGTTTGTATATTCTCTCAGTTTCAGATTGAATTTGATTATTCACCTCCTCCTTTTCTGCACCAGTGTTTGGAATATAAACTTGGATAACTGTCATATTAAAAGGGTGTCCACATATTTAATTGATATTATTCAGTCCACTGACTACATTATAGCCAAGTAATGTCTGTGCTATATTCTTCCTGACTATGAAAGCAAAACTATTCCTTCTTTGGTTTTCATGTTCTACATAGGAAAAAATATGATAATCGAACTGAAAGTTTTCAATTCCAGTCTTTTCAATTTGCTGATGCCTAAAATATCAATGTATAGTCTATTCATTTCATTTTTCATTGTGTTGAGTTTTCTGCTGTTCATGGTTCCTTTTTTCTCTTTTTAGTATATTGTTGTAAATCTTGATAATTTTATTATTTCAAAGTGATGTTTATATAATATGATTACAGAATATTAATATAGTATTATTTAGAAAGCTTAAAGTATTGAAGATAATGTTTCTGGAATACCTATTCAGAGGAGCTGAAGGTAAGTGATCCTGGTAAAAATAACATACTAATCTGAATATGGAACTTCCATTTAACTGTCATGATTAAGAAGTTATTAAATCCTGATGGAATGCTTATAGCTTAGGGTTAAACTGTGGGGTCCCTGGTGATCTCTGAGTTTAGTAGTTTTCTTGCAGAAGTTTCATTATCAAACTATGTAACATATCAGTGTATAATGTTATCCAGTTTGGTAATATACTTCTACAAGAAAACTACCACATTCAGACACCACCAAGAACTAATTAAACCCTCTTTGAGACCATCTATATAGGATGTTTTCTACCTTTCTATTTAAGTCATAGCCATTATCATGTAACAGAGTTTCTCAACTTTAGCAAATTTAAGATATATGGACTTCAATTCCCCAAATTCTCCAGTCCACATGCCTGGAAGAACAAAATGATCTTAAGAGGACCAGCCAAGATGGGGCAGTCATATTGCCACCCATGTTATCCAGAAAAATGCTTAAAACAATCCATAGTACCAAACCAGTTGCTACCTGTGGTGGTGGGGTGGTAGTGATGACTTTTGTAACTTTGTCTTATTTGCATGAATAATACACAACAAATCCATATATTATTCTATGGGGTTCAAACCTTCGACCAGGAATTTAACTCACAGTCAATTTAGGTAACTACAGAACACTTTAACTTTAGGAGCTGTCCAAGTCCTGGTGCTTAATGGTGATGCAGGAAGGGGTGTACCGTATTTATGCCAGAATAATATATTTTATTCATCTTCTCTTAAGCCCTTTAAGAGCATAAGGGAAGGTGGACTGTATATATACCAGTCTGGTATATATAGGTACATCTTTACAAAGAAGTTTGAAAAGTAATTGGTATCTTGATAAATGCTTCTATAAGCATTAAGTGACAAAGCAAATTTTATATGTAAATGAGGTGACTCTATTGATCACTCTGTAAATATTATGACCGTCTTCATCCAAGCATGATGTTTACCAAATCCACCGTCTTTCTTTCCTGACAACATATCAAAACAATGTTTCATCTCCAGATATCCAAACGTTTTCTGGAAACATAGAAGCCCTTTTCATATACTGGCGTAGAAAATGAACAACAAGAATCATCCTGACCATTCTTGCCGCTCTGCTCAGTGATATGGCTCTCCCAATGCAATATATCATGGTTTACTGACTAAACAACAATTGTCTGGATTCATATAACACTATTAACACTATTATGATTTAGAAATAACAGTGATTGGATCTGTATCACACCTTGTCATCCTGCCATTTGTTTAATTTGGGCTTTGTGTGGTGTGTGAATCCCACCAATCAGTTGAAGGCACAGTAATTGTCTATTTGTAGCAGCTCTTTTCATACTCCCTAGCACTTTGCAAAAGATAGGGTCCCTTGTAATGTGCATAGAGACTTCACACTGCTATACCGAAAGACGATGCTATCCATACCTTCACCTCCAATGTAAGGTCAGTCACTGGGGCAGAAAGCATGACTCTACTTTCCCCTCTAAAAGCCTTCAGTGAAGCTAAAGTGTTGCATGAAAAGTCTATGGAGATTCTCAGTCATCCAGGTCCCAAAGATGCTTTTTCAAGAGACAACTGTACTTTCTGGTTTTTCTTTGAAGACACTTTGCTTCTCATCCAAGAAGCTTCTTCAGCTCTGACTGTTGTGTGAAAACAAACAGCTAATATAGTCTTCAACATACAACTACAATTAGGACCAGAATTTTCATTGCTAAGCAAAGTGGTTGTTAAGTGAGTCACACCTAATTCTACAACTCTTCCCGCCCCCTTGGTTCTTAAGTGAATCATTTCGGTTGTTAAGTGCAATGGTCATTACGCTTGTTGGAAGCTGAGTGTGATGACCTAGGGTGGGATATAAAATAAACACAATCACAAAAAACAGGTGAAGTCCCTTTTATTCCTTCACTTTGCTTCCGAGCTCCAAATATCCTTGATTGGAGACAAAAAACTCCCACATGAGCAGTTACCAGAAGGAGGAAATGCCATTTAAATTATAAAGAGTAAAAAACAACACAAACCAGGCAAGATAAGGGCTGGAGGATGTCCACAGATAACAGAACACATACTGGGAAGGACGCCAAACTCAGACAGGAACCATAAACTAGAGATATTTCCACGCTTTGTTTCCAGCACTCACCCATACACATGTCCATCCTCTTATTCAGTTGTCACAGCTGCAGCCCATGAAGAGGATCAAGGCCCTCTCCTCCTGAGTAGACCATGTCTTTCCCTTATCCTCTCCTCCCTGCATGCCCTAGGATGGAAAGGGGATGGGCCTGGGTCCTCCTCTGGCTGCCCAGTGGGCCTCTGCCCTTCCACAACTTCCGGAGCCACACTTCCACTCCCTGTCAGCTGTTCCTCCTCTCCCTCAGAGTCAGTCTCTACCAGGGGCATGACACTGAGGTTGCAAATGGTGACCACATGACCCTGGGACCCTGCAGTTGTCATAAATACATGCCAGTTGCCAAGTGCCCAAATGTTGATCATGTGACTGTGGGGATGCTACAATGTTTGTGAAGACTGGACATTTTTTCAGTGTAACTTGAAACAGTTAGTAAATGAATAGTTATAAGTTGAGGATGAGGATAAAGACACATGTGTATACTAAATATATTTTAGTCATAATAAAATTCCCCTTTTGGCTGCTTTGTCATCAAATAGTGGCAGTAATCATTAATCTCCATGCTGGCAATTTTACATTTAGATTATTCAAATACATTATTAAGAGAAGCCACTTAAAATACCTTCCATAGCTTTCTAAATGGCTGGACTTTGTAAGATTGGAATCGACAGATCTACCATTTAAGGCAAAATAGCTGGAACCATCAGTCAATGTTAACAAATGGTTTGAAAAGCCTATGAAAACTGTTGCTGCCTATTAAAGTTGTTCGTGGAAGCTGACTGCTTCAAACAAGCAACATAAGAGAAGTATTGCCTAATAAAACTTTGGAAGGTGAACTTTGTTGACACTTTTTGGATAGCCACTGTGTTATCCTTTTATGGGTTATTAAAGTCCATTAAAAAGTCATTAAAAACTGGGTAAGTTATTTGCTTGGAATCACAGCACTGAAGCAAAACAAAACAATTATTTTTGTTTTGTTTCTATCTATTTTTCACGGATGGGTGTTCTGTGTTATACATTTGCTTTGCTACCATCCTAATGTTGATAGATGGTACTGCACAGATAAGCAAACAATGCATAAAGAGAAGTTGGCCTGTGTCCTAGATAGTTTAACTACAGAAACACAAATTTCATGATAAGTATTTGCCTAAATGTTAACAAGGACCTACTATGCAAACACATTTTGACTTTTTTTTTTCCAGATTCTGAATGTATGAAAAAAAACTTCAGTACTAAATAAAAGCAATTGTAACTAGTATGAAGTAGTTTTCTTCTTTTATAAAGGAATCTATGATTTCAGGAAATCGGAGTGCCAAACCTAGAATACTTCTTTGTTAACAAGAGTTTTTGCATTAAGCACCAGTGTGGTATAGGTGTTATGTCTTCCTATGTGAAAGATATATCGGTACTTTGCCACTACAGAAATAATCCCATGGCAGCTCAGAAAAACTTCATCTTCATCTGTGGTGCAAAGCTTGGCAGAATAATAGGAGCTTTTATCCTGTAAGTGTCCCATTTTATTCTTTCCTAGCTTTTCTTTTAAAATGTATTAAAATTATTGTCTTAAAAAAACAAAATGACCATCTGGTTTATCCTGGCTTGGCCTATACCCAAATTCTCCATTTCAGCCCGGCGATAATCCAGCTTCAGATGTTGCTGGACTTCAATTACCATAAACTGTAACATTGGCACTGCTGACTTGAATCATAAGAATTAGAGATTGACAACATCTGACGGGCCAATGTGCAATTACCTTCTGACTGCTATGGCTTTGTATCATCTGCGGTAAATATGTCATCATTTTGCTGCTCAGGATGTTTTGGCAGCAAAAAAAACCCTGATAAAACATTACTGGGCAAAGCACCAACTCTATTACTAATACCTAAAATAGCAGCAATTAAGCTAGAGCTATATTTTTCTCTCCGTGTTTAAAAACAAAATAAAAAGAAGCTTGGCATTAGAAGGACAGTAAAAAATGAACAAGTTTTTTGTTCCTTTCCCTGCTATGATGTATGTTCTAAAATTTCACTTTTCTTCCTCTTTTCTTTACTTTTCATATTTTTCCTAGTTTGTATTAGTTTTTGTATCTTTTTATTTGTGAACTTTAATAAAATTATTTTAAAAAATAAAATTATGTTCCCCTAAACTCATTTGTAGATTGGAAGGAGCAATGTTTACTTCTCTTCCATTCTTTCCTTCCTAGGGCATTTATTTTTAAAAGCATTCTCTCCCATTTAAACTAAGGGACCTTCTTTGAACATTTGCAAAATGCTTGCTGTGGTTTGTTTCTCATTGGAACAGAGGTTTTGCACTTGAAATTGGACTTTTTTGTGACATTTTTCAGATGAAACTTTTCAAGGTGAAACAGTATACACACCCAAAATGAGCTGACGGTCCTTTGAGGTCTCAGCCCAACCAGGAAAAAGCAAGGGGTTACTTTTCCTGTCTTCCTGCACCTCTGTTTTCCCTTTAATATACACCAATTTTTCCATACTTGTCATTTAACTAGCGCTTGTCAGCCAGATCTTCCCCAGATAGCAACGGGGGGTGGGGGAGGGGGGCAACCCCTATGTTGCTCAAGGGATGCAATGACTTAGTGGCTGAGATGCTGAGCTTGTCTATCAGAAAGGTCGGCAGTTCGGGGGTTCGAATCCCTAGCACTGTGTCATGGAGTTGAGCTCCTATTACTTGCTCCAGCTTCTGCCAACCTAGCAGTTCGAAAGCGTGTAAAAAAATGCAAGTAGAAAAATAGGGACCACTTTGGTGGGAAGGTAACAGCATGCCAGCCACATGACCACGAGACATCTTCGGACAGTGCTGGCTCTTTGGCTTTGTACTGGAGATGAGCACCGCCCCCTAGAGCCAGAAACAACTAGCATGTATGTGTGAGGGGAACCTTTACCTTATGCTGCTCAAAACACTCCAACACATGCACAGAGGATAGTGGGGAAAAGATCCTTTCATCTCCTGTTTCATCTTGTTCACCTTATTCATCCCAGGATCGACTCAAAGTTTCTTTTCTGCCCAGGCTTGTCACTCATCCTGCTGTTTCTACCATTTTTGACCCTTCTGCTTCAGGTCAGTTGCTCATAAGGTATATAATTACCATAAATACCCAGGAAAATTAGTTTAAATCCAGTTTACAAAGTATTAGGTCTATATATTTGTTTTTATTCATTTCATGAAACTGGCTAATTTCCACAACCTGCTTTCAGAAAGAAGTTGGTGAAATAAAGAATTATCTCTCTATCTCTCTTTATCTATCTATCTATATCATCTATCTTTTTATCTATTAAAAACACAAACAATATTTACTCTTACATTTTTAAAAAAAAATTTTTAAAGGACAGGTGTCCTTATTTTTCAGAGCATCAATTAGCCTTCCGTCTTTCAACCATTTTGAAAGATGGGCTTCTTTGACTGTTAGCAAATGTATTTTCCCTTTTCCTTGTTTTGCATGTATTAATCCAAAAGAAGAGTTCAAGGAAGAATTGACTTAAAACCAGGTGCAATTATCTTTCCTTTTCCTTTAAAATGAGATTATTTGTGAAAATGAATCATTAGCCTATTTTTTCAATGTTATATATCACTGCAAATCACATGCTATATTCCTGTCAGTTAACATTGTAAAACTTAAAAACATGTGAAACATGGCACAAAACAATAAATATAAAATTCACATATAACAGTAAAACCTGTGCAACCCTGTCTTTTCTAGCTCAATTTAATGAAGGTGTAAGGAAATATTGCCTACCAAACCTATTAGGAACTGTATAGTAGAATCACAGCACAATCTTCTTTCCCCTGGAAAGTTCCCTACTTTGTGAAATAAAGACACAATAAAGCACTAAAATAAAGAAGAGGTACAACACTTAAAGAGCTATTTTTGCATCATAAGATTAATCAAAATCTCTTCCTCCTATTACATCACTATTTTCACCAGAAAATCATATATTGATTCCCTATTTCCTTTTTCTTTTGGGGGAAGTATTACTTCCTCCTACTTTCACAGTTTTCTCTGAGCATATGATAGTAATAAATCCCATCATGTCAACATAGAGAAGAAGATATCAAGGAAGCAGTTAGGCTTTCTTGCCTGGTATTAACCCAATTTGGGATTCTTCTGACTGATTTCTGGCAAGACTAAACTTATCCTTCTTTGAAAAGAGGTCAGGCGAAGAGAATGCATTACAACCCACTATGATGAGGGCTGCAGATATTCATGTTGATGAAGTTGGCTGTGATGACCCAGGGCCTGACACAAAGACAACACAGTCAAATAATAAGTAGGAGTCCTTTTATTAGCTCCAACTTTGCCCCCAGTGTCCTGGTTACCTTCTGGTCTGGAGAAAAACTCCCAGGAACAGCCTTTGGCTACAGAGATTTAAGTCCAAAACATTGTCATCAGAAACTTTAACTATAAGTTCAATCAAGTCAAGAGGAGGTAATTAATCCGGCAAGCCAAGATAAGAAGTTCCAGAAGTAAAGGAACATCAGTAAACCCACCCAGTTGGGAGGATACCAGGAACACAGATAACCTCAGTCAGCACAAGATAAACTCATGTTTGTTCCCAGCAAAAGCTGCTCTCGGCTGCCTCTCCTTTAAACTCTCTCCCCAGGTATGCCCTATGAAGGGAATCAGGGCCCTTTCTTCTCCCGTAAGCCACACAACCCACATTGCTCTCTCCGTTCTTCCCTGCATGCCCTAGGATGAAGAGGGGGTAGGACTGGGTCTTCCTAACTCCTTCTCTCTTGTTCTACCTCTTCCCTGCTCTGTCCAGCCGGACTTTGCCCTTCCCCAGTTTCCTCCACACCCAAGAACATAGGCTCAAGATCCAGATGGATCTTGACAGACTACAACACTGGGCCATATCTAATAAAATGAAATTCAATATAGAAAAAAGAAAAGTCCTACACTTAGGCAAGAAAAACCAAAAGTACACATATAGACTGGGTGAAACCAGGCTCAATAGCAGTAACTGTGAGAGGGATCTTGGAGTCTTAGTGGACAACCAGCTAAATATGAGCCTGCAGTGTGCAGCAGCAGCCAAAAAAGCTAATGCAATCCTAAATTGTATTAACAGAGGGATACAATCAAGATCAAGGGAAGTACTAATACTACTCTATAAAGCCTTAGTAAGACCACACCTAGAGTACTGCATCCAGTTTTAGTCACCACATTATAACAAAGATGTTGAGGCTCTAGAAAAAGTACACAGAAGAGCATCCAGGATGATTAGGGGACTGGAGGCTAAAACATACAACGAACGGTTGCAGGAACTGGGCTTGGCTAGTCTAGTAAAGAGAAGGACCAGGGGAGACATGATAGGGGTCTTCCAATATTTGAGGGGCTGCCACAGGGAGGAAGGAGTCAAGCTGTTTTCTAAAGCTCCTGTAGGCCAGACAAGGAATAATGGATGGAAACTGAACAAGGAGAGATTTAACCTGGAAACAAGGAGAAACTTTCTGACAGTGAGAACAATCAACCAGTGGAACAGCTTGCCCTCGGAAGTTGTGGGAGCGCCACCACTTGAGACTTTCAAGAAGAGATTGGACTGCCATTTGTCAGAAATGGTGTAGGGTCTCCCACTTGGGCAGGGGGTTGGACTAGATGACCTACAAGGTCCCTTCCAACTCTGATTATCTGTATCTGTATCAATAGAGCCACACTCCCACTCCCTGTCAGCCGTTCATCTTCCTCCTTGGATTCAGACTCTGACAGGGGCATGATATTGGCCAATGCGTTTATGATTTAGTCACAGTCAAGTCTCTACATCAGTGTTTCATAATATTAAGATTCCTGGGGTCCCCCACAGGGATCCACAAAAATCAAAATTTTGCCAGTCTATGTTAAAAAAAAATACAATATTAAAATCTCATCAAATAATTATGAGTAATGGCAGCAAATGCATCAATCTGAATTTTTAATATGGTAAATATAAATAATTATAATGCACACAAAGAAAAGCTTTTGAGGTCCTCTGCAATTTTTAAAAGTGGGAAGGAATCCCGGGAGAAAAATGTGTAAGCAATCCTGCTCTATAGAATTAGTGCTCCTCTTTTCATTTCTTGAACAAATCAGTTGTCCATCTATCTTTTTAAAATCTGGATGTTCAAGAACTGGAAGAAGAGAGATATGTTCAGGGACATGAATTTGTTCTTGCATTCTCCAGAGTTATAAAATAAGCATTTGTGATATAAATATTTATGCGTTCCAAGTTGCTGTTCAAATGCTTCCGCCGTCCTAAGCTATAATTACCTAAGCTGAGTGGATGAATAGGAATGTGAAATGAGTTTCTCTCATGGCTTCTGGGGTACAAAGACCCTTTTTCTCTGTTGCACTAAATATTCCTATGAAAGAAGGGCTAATCTTGGCCCAATCTTATAGTGCCATGATGGCAACCCTATGGCATGCGTGCCAGAGGTGGCACGCAGAACCCTCTCTATGGACACGTGAGCCGTTGCCTCAGCTCAGCTCTGTCGTGCATGCTCATGTGCCTCCTGCTGGCCAGCTGGTATTTGGGTCTCTGCCGTGTATGCGCAAGGGGCAGGGCACATGCACAGGGCATGGGGTGCATGATGGAGGACATGCACATATTGTATTTTGGGGATGTGTGTCAGCTTTGGGCACTCAATGCCAAAAAGATTAGCCATCACTAAACCTCCATTGGGAAGAGGAAGAAGACTAATTTGAGCTCAGAAGCTAATACAAGATGAGGCAACATGTCTGGTTTTATGGAAAGCACCATGCCCACAAGGTCTACAGAGTTCCAGCTCTGCAAATTAAATATTTCCTTTGCAGATACACTACAGCTGAGGCAGAAATACAGGTGCCCCTTGATTTACAACAGTTCATTTGTGACCGCTCAAAGTTACAATGGCAAAAAAGTGATTTATGGCCTTTTTTCAACTTACAACCAGTAAGCATCTCCTTGGTTACATGATCAAAATTCAGATGCTTGGTGATTGACTCATATCTATGACAGTTGTAGTGTCCTGGGGTTTTTTGTAACCTACTGACCACCAAATTCAATGGGGGAAACCAGATTCACTTAACAACTGTGTTGCAAACTTTTAATAAAGTTTTATTTGGGTTTTCACACATACAAAATACAAGTAAAACATCTTTTTTGAAAATAGCATGGTCCCGGGTTGAACTTCTTTACACAAAGCTCAGTTTCATGCTCCTTTTTGTGTTCTATTCCATGTCTTATACTATTCTACATTTTCTATATAGTTTTTCCCCTCTTTTAATTTTCTCAATTTTATTTTGATTATCTCATCTCAATTCAAATCATTATATTTATACTTTTGTCTGTTCTGTTTCAATTTCATATTATCTTTTCTCATTAAACAAATTTTCTCCTGTAGTTACTAATTGGAGTATAACACCTTTATATCTTTTAATTACATCCATTCAACTCTTATTTAAACTTCAATATATACCTTAAGGTTATGACCTTCAATATAATACATAATACATAACTTCCAATTGAATTCTGCTTGGTACATTCTTATAATACACACTATATTCTTTAAAAAAAAGATTATAAATATATGTAATTATAACCCTCATTCCATTCCAATTCAGTTCTATCATTAATAATCATTAAAATCTTAACATCTTTAACATTTCTTTTCAATTAAATATCATACTTCCTTAAAGACACATATAGTCTCCATAATTAATTTTTCCCTTATTTCTCTTCATATGTTTTGTAAATCATTAAATATTCATTTTGTTACAATTATTTATTGACAAGCATTCCACTGAATTACGATAGCAATTTTATCAAACATTTTAATGATAGATTGTTGCATATTTTCATATTGTTCATTAAATATGGCTTCTTCTTTGTCACAATCTTCTTGTTCTGCAGGCATTTCTTGTTTCTCATAGTTCCAAATCTCCATTTCTAAAAACTGAAATACGAAGCCAAAAGAACCTCTCCCTTCTTGTACATCTTCTTTGTACTTTTTAAGTTCCATTTTCAGTTCTTCTAAAAGTGGAGCCATTTCAAACAGTTTTAAACAACCACCCAATTGATTTTAGTCATTCAAATACAATAACCAAAAATCCAGAAATCATCAAGTAATCCAAATAGTCCCGAGTTATATCTTCTTATTTCTTTTTCCACTTTCTCTTCCTGGGGTTTTTGTTGCGATATTTCAGTTAAAATGTATCTTTTGCAAGTGTTGTTGAGATTTTGCTGTAAATTGTTTTTAATCCCAGGCAGTCTCCTCCCTTCCAGATCCTGCCCTTTTATTCTTTTTCTCTCCTTTCCTGTTTTCAAAAGCTTTTGATTATCCAGAAATATTTATTATCCCTTTGACTTTTTATTTTAAGCATTAAATGCCTATTAATGTCAAAGTGGATTTTTTTCCAATTTCTTGTTTAAGTCTCTTAGCTGTCAGTATAGGAAAAGGAGGGGAAAAAACCAAATCTTTCCCCTTTTCTATCTTTCGCAGCTTAAAAATCTTCTTAGGGAACAATGTCATTGTTTTTTTTTTAATAGTTTCAATTCCAGGGTACCTTATTTGTTGCTTTAGCTGTTTGACCCGGTCAACCAAAACTTTCTCTTCTTATCTTCCTCCTGCACATTCTTTTCCAATCGAGTTCTTCTTTGTGGTGGCCATTTCTGACCACTGCTACAACCGCCTTCAGGAAAGGGAGTAATGGCCAGCTGGAGAGGAAAGATGCGGCTCTCCTAAACCCTGCAGGCAGTCTCCCCCTTCTTCACCACCTCTACAGGGTGGCTTAGCCCCGAAACCAGCTGGCTCGGGGCGCTCCAGGGGTAAGCACGGATCGAAGCCTTGCAGAGATGAGGCCTCAGTCTGTCACCGAAGAAGCTCAAACTGGAAGTCATCAACTGTGTTGCAAACTTAATAACTACAGTGATTTACTTAACAATTGTGGCAAGAAAGATCATAAAATGGAGCAAAACTCACTTAACAAATATTTCACTTAGCAACATAAATTTTGAGCACAATTGTAGTTGTAAGTTGAGGTCTACCTGTATATTCTCTCTGACAGAGATAAGACCTCAAAGTGCAGCTGTAAAATCTCTAAAGACTAAATTGTCACCTATTACCATGGTGGAAAATCAGGTACTTTGGTGATTGGAATAGGGGCAGTGGTATCAGCATATTTCATATAGCAATAGCACTTAGACTTATATACCACTTCATAGTGTTTTACAACCCTCTCTAAGTGGTTTAGAGCAGGGGTTGCCAACCTTTTGAACCTCAGGGACCACCAAACTCATAATTTTAGATCCCAGGGACCACTAACTGGTTCTGTGGGCGTGGCCTAATTTGTGGGTGTGGCTTGGTGCTCATGTGACTGGCTGGGCATGGCTTGTATGTAAATATTATAAATATTTATATAAATATTGAATTTGTTATTAAAAGAAGAGCAACTTTTACATAAAATCAGGCAAAGCAGGCAGGCAGATTGAATTGCTCACAGAATCACAGATTCATTCAGAAATCTATCTATCTGCCATTGGCTAGCTCAGTCTGTCACATAAAATTTGCTTGCAAGCAAACTCATAAAATTTGCTAGCAAGCAAACTCACAAAATTTGCTAGCAAGCAAACTCACAAAATTAACTCACAACACAACATGCATGTAAACATTGAATTTTTTATTTAAAAAAGGAGCAACTTTTATCCAAAATCAGGCAAAGCAGGCAGATTGAGTTGCTCACAGAATCATTCAGTGATCTATCTGCCATCGGCTAGCTCAGTCTCTCAAATTTGCTTGCCGTGAGTCTGCACTGAATTTACTTGCAAGCAAACCTTCAGTCCTAAGGGAGGTTTGGCTGTGCTTAGCTAGAAAGCAAGAAATCCAACCATTTCCTGCTTCCTAGCTAATCTAAATCTCCCAGCACAGCAGAACAGATGATGGTTGGAAAAACGAAAAATAGCAACTTAGCAGACAAGTTTGCCAGGTAAAGAGTGAGTGGGCAGGGAGGGTTCCCACTGGCCATGTGGGCTGAGCAGCCTTGTGTTTCTGCACAGCCTGGATAAATTGCTTTGCGGGGAGTGCTCTGGGGGTGAGATTTCTCTGTGGCCCACCAAAATTTTCTCATGGCCCACCAGTCGGCCACAGCCCACCGGTTGGCAACCACTGGTTTAGAGAGTCAGCATATTACCCCCAACAATCTGGGTCCTCATTTTACCAACCTCAGAAGGATGGAAGGCTGAGCCAACCTTAGAAAATGGACATCACAAAAGAATGGCAGGAAGTTTGTGGTATGAATTCCTTTTTCTCTTTGTATATACAAGATGTAACTGTGTAAAAAGTATTGTTTGGATAACATGACAATGTGTAACTTAGCAAGCTTTGTACTATAAATTCCTTTACAGATTTCATCTTTGTATGAGAAAATCACTCTCTCCTTTGAACCTTTTATCTGTTCCTATTTGTAGCAATTAAGATAAAGAGAGCAGTGTGAGCTCTCTAATCTAATATATTTAAGGAGGGAGGAAGAGTGTTACTGGCCAGATATGTCTTCAGGCCATCCCCAGGTATTGCCCCAGGTTTTATTCAACACTTGTCTAGAACAGCGGTCGCCAACCGGTGGGCCGCGGGCCACTGGTGGGCTGTGAGAAAATTTTGGTGGGCCACAGATAAATCTCACCCCAGAGCACCCTCACAAAGCAATTAATCCAGGCTGCACAGAAACACAAGTCTGCGCCACCCACATGGCCTGCGGGAACCCTCCCCGCCCACTCACTCCTTACCCGGTAAACTTGCCTGCTAAATTGCTATTTTTGCTTTTTTCCAACCAACATCTGTTCTGCTGTGCCAGGAGATTTAGATTAGCTAGGAAGCAGGAAATGTTTGGATTTTTTGCTTTCTAGCTAGTCTTTAGATTTTCTGCTCAGCACAGCCAAACCTCCCTTAGCTGAAGGTTTGCTTGCAAGTAAATTCAGTGCAGACTCATGGCAAGCAAATTTGAGAGACTGAGCTAGCCGATGGCAGATAGATCACTGAATGATTCTGTGAGCAACTCAATCTGCCTGCTTTGCCTGATTTTGGATAAAAGTTGCTCCTTTTTTAAATAAAAAATTCAATATTTACATGCATGTTGTGTTGTGAGTTAATTTTGTGAGTTTGTTTGCTAGCAAATTTTATGAGTTTGCTTGCAAGCAAATTTTATGTGACAGACTGAGCTAGCCAATGGCAGATAGATAGATTTCTGAATGAATCTGTTATTCTGTGAGCAAGTCAATCTGCCTGCCTGCTTTGCCTGATTTTGTGTAAAAGTTGCTCTTTTTTATAACAAATTCAATATTTATATAAATATTTATAATATTTACATACAAGCCATGCCCAGCCAGTCACAAATTTACATACAAGCCACACCCACAAACTAGGCCACACCCACAGAACCAGTTAGTGATCCCTGGAATCTAAAATTATGAGTTTGGTGGTCCCTGAGGTCCAAAAGGTTGGCGACCCCTGGTCTAGAAGATGGTCAGTTGACAAGATAAGTTGTCAGACCATCCCCAGATATTGCCTTCTAGGGTGCATGTCTGAATTAAAAATATCTGTGGATGAGGGTCCACTATCTTAAGTAATGTCCAAATGACTGATATGTTATACGACCATGTGTTATTGTTTATACTCTCTATCTCTTAAGAAAACTAGAAAAAGATAGCAAAAGTCCCCAGATAGATTTTTTTTTTTAGACTTCAGCTTTAAAGTCCCAGGAAGAAGAAGTGTTGCACAACCGTTGGCTGTAAGTGGGTCTGACCCTTGCCACTAGTGGGGGTCTTAGTAAGAGAAGAAAATGCTAATTCAAATTGGTATATTTTTCTTTCTCCATAATTTTATTAATAAAATGCTTTTTGGCATTTCACTCTGATTTAAGCCTATTCTCCCTGAATCCTAATGAACCAATTGTCTCCCAGATGGCCACAGATACCAACATATATGTTTTCTGTTAACTCATAGAAGAGTGTTAAGTATTTCAAGGCAACAGCAAATAGAGATTTTCAAATTCTTACTTATAGGATGCAAAGCATATGTTGCAGCATTGAATTATGACACATCCTTCATCCTTTCACTGGAATAAAAATGTATCCATTCCTCATTTTCAAAATGACTAGTCTTTGACAAATTCTAAAGCGCCAATTTCTTTGTTGTTCTTAAAGGATTCAGACAAGTTTCTTTATTACCATTCTAGCACAGGAGAACAGGAAAGGAACAAGAACATAGCAGTTTTGATTTCCAAAAATGCAATCATCAAAGGGGCAAAGTGACCAGGCACATTAGGCAAGAAGCTGGATTTTGTTAGTTCTAAATTGGAACATCAGGAGAGAAAGAAAAGCTATCTGTTTGAAGGACAATTCTACATATAGTTTCGGAATCACTTCTACATCACATCTGGCCATCTTCCTTGGATAGATGAACTACTTTAATTTTCAAGTATGGTTCAGCTTATATAACAGCACTTCCATGTTTATTCATTCATTTGAATGCCACACATCTCAAGTTCATGACTCTGGGTAGCTAACAGTGTTTTTTTAAAAAAGCAGAAAAGCAGAAAAAACAGAAGAACTAAAACTACAGATATAAAACAGCAGCCAAGATTAAAAAAGGCCCATCAGTCACAAGTTAATATAATGCACTCACAAGCCCTAATGCACACATCAGCCCTACCTCCTGATCCCCAGACTCAGTGACAATTGAGTCTTTACTTTATTGTATTGGATTTACTGTACGCCACCAATCATGCCTGTTTCTGAGCAACTTACCCAATGAATTTAAAAATGTAAAGCAGCGATCTAATAATGCAGTTTACCCAAATGCTTAGGAATAATTATGGCATGCATCACAGTGGAAACACAGAAGCAGCCATTCAGAACTGAAAGGTCCATTGAGGCAGTCAGATCTTAATAACTGTGCAAATATTTAACAGTGAGGACCTGTCTGATATCAGGGCCAGGAGAGCAACAACTGAGACGGTCCACACCTGAGATTTCTAAGTTATCAGTTTCTAGTTGTTTCACAATCCCTACAAACACTATCCACATTTCCCCCCAACTTATACAAGCAGTCGGCATTATGTTTTGGTCACACCCCATCTCCAGCCACTGGGCTAAATTGAGCTATTATTATCTCCACCCCCAGACAGGCAGTCACACAGAGAAATTTCACACTGCAACTTACAGTATTTCAGTAGTTATAGATGTAGAAAGCACTTAGATGCAAATTAAGCCGATCATCAGAGCTTCCTAAAGGAATTTAAATGCAGGAGTAATATCATCTTGACAGTTAAGCAAATTTGCAACATGACCATACATATGCATATGACATTATAGGGAAGGGTGCTTGCCACTTTTCCCCCTCCATGTGACGCATAAGTAAAGGGATTTATTTGTTTTAAGACATGTCATAATTCATAGAGCAAAATACTGATTGAAGGATTTTTGACTCTGCCTTTGATTAGCTAGGGGGAGCATTGATGTGTTCATGATGTTCTCGGTGTTCTGATAGGATCCTGCATTATAGGAGGAATGTGGGTGTCTAAAGCAGGCTTTCCATTCAAAATCTACTGCCTCAACATGTGAACAGTATGAAGGACTGCAGGCAGTGACACGCCAATGGAGGGGGCCATTGCCAACTCCCCCTTCGGGCTGTTTTTATTTACAGTTGTGATTAAATGACACCCTTTCCTTTCCCACAATTTCAGTACATATTGTATGCAAGTTTATGGTCATTTTGCAAATTTGTTTAGTGTTGAGTTGATATTATTTAATACAGAAACAAATTTGAATTATTTGCCATGAGGTAAAACTGGACGCTATTTATTTTCCTGGTATATCAGCAATTTCAGCAAGCATTACAAGGTTTTTTCACTTTTTCTGATGATTATCTGTTAAGCAGTTCTATCCACAAAACCTCTGTGCTGTTGTGGAAAGGGAACTTTATGAGGACAGTGGTGACACCCAAGCAGGAAAAGCCCAAAGGGAACATCAGGCCAACCATAAAACAAACTTGCATAGGAAAAGAGATTTAATAAAAGGTATTAAAGAAGCCCCTTAGAGAAAAGCCCAAATAATTAAGAAAACTAAGGAAACAAGAAAAGAAAACCCTTACAAACACAAGACATGCCAAATCAGCTAAACAAACAGACAAAAGACACAAAATATATTGCAAAGGAGACAGACAGGAGATTGCCACAAGAAAACATTAGGAAACTGATAATCCAATCAAACCACCCTGCAAAGTTTGCCTTCTGCACCCCACGGAGTTTACCCTCCGGAGGAAATGAAGACAACCCCTGACAGGATTTAAAACATTAAGAAATACAAACACAAGCACACACACACAAAATGAGAAAAGGGTATATAAATCAGGGGGCTTATCATACAAAGCGAGCTAGCCCCAGGAACGCAGACTTCTTGCTATCTCTCGCCTTACTGAAAAATAAAAAGAACCAGCTTCCAAGCAGTTGCCTGTGTCCTTGCACTGGAGTTCTCCCAGCAGGAAAACCGAACCCTCAGAAGAAAGGCATTTTCCAGCCTTTCAACACTGTTTACAAATTATCTAATCGTTTCATTTCCTACAAATGGTTAGTCTATTGGAATAATCCACTGCTCACTTCTTCAACTACACAGAAAGCCCCCATATAATTCAGCTTTTGGCATACGTGAATTATGTGTCACCTTTACAGAAAAGGCAACATGAAGTATTTTGTTTTGGGTCATTGCTTAATAACTGCCCTATCAGTAGGTGCCTCCTCTAGAGAGATTATAATCAAATCTGTGAAATTAATTGCCAGTCTATTTCCTGTACTTTGCAAACAGCAATTAACAGCATAAGAACAAGCTCTACAGCCAGAATGAATTGAATAATATTATGGACTTTAAAATAAATAAATAGTGTGCAATAATTTATCCCTTCTGAAACAGAAAGGTTCACCATAAAATCTCTGATGTGGGCTGTAAAGAAAGTGGAAGGAGAAATGTACTTTCAAACTTACAAGTTTTTCTTTTTATCTGTTCATTTTATTAAAACTTTAAAAGAGAACATGAAAACTAACCAGGGATGGGTTTCTACCGGTTCGGACCGATTCTATAGAACGGGATATTATGAGTCTGAGCAGTTCGGAGAACCGGTAAATCGCGCCCCTGGTTGGCCCTGCCCTTTTCTGCCCCCCCACTCCCCGCCCCGCCCAGTTATTCCTCATCTCGCCAGCCATTGCTAACTTGCCTTTGCCCACCATTGCTACCTGCTTTCCACCGCAGCCCTGATCTCCCTGTGTCAGTGAGCCTACAAGCAAGCCCAGGTCGAGTCAACACCCAACCCGGGCCAGCCTAGGCTGCTGCGCTGTCTCCAAACACCCCACCCCATCACCGGGCTTGCCTGGGCTGGGGCCATGCTTGCCAGGGAGAGGAGAGAGCGTTCTCCTGTCCCCACTGGCCACAGAAAAGCTGCTGCGGGGCTGGGGCCGTGCCTGCCAGTGAGAGGAGAGAAGAGAACAGAACGTTCTCTCCTCTCCCCAGCCAGAGGCTCATGTCAGCAAGGCACCCCTTAATCAACTCCAGGACAGCTGACAGCGGCTGCGTGGGAGGGGGGGAGAAGAGCCTGGAAGCCCTGATGCACCACGTGTGCAGCTGCATGGATGGCGGGGGTGTGTGAAATGATCCTGGAAGGCCCTACGCCCTTAATGGATGAATGGATTGTGAAGACGGTAGAGTTCACAGAAATGGTTGAATTGACTTGTTCAATTAAGAATTAGCCTTATAAAAGCCTTTATGGCCTTTTTGCTGGAAAATAAAGATAATAATGAATTGATGATTTCATGATTTATGGCAAGAATGGAAAGATATGTAATTTGGGAGAGAGGAAATGGTAATTAGTATGTTTGTAAGTGCTGCAAAGAAGTCTGGAAGACCCTTTTTTATATTTCCCTCACTCCCCCTCCCTCCCTCCCCCCCTCTCTTTGTATATTGCTCTTGTAATCTTTTTATTCTTTCACACTTATTCCTATTTTTTATTTTCCATTTTATGTTTCCATAGTTTTTGATCTTTTATAAAAATTTCTCTGTAATAAAAATTTTATTTTCCCACGTAAAGAGATGTATATATGCCATTATACACTGATGGAATTAATATTGAACAAAGCTAAGCAATAAATAATCATAAGATAAAAGTTGAAGATACACACAGAGACAGAAAGAGCACTTGGTACTCATTCAAGTAAGAAGGAGAAATCTGGTGTCTGTTAGATGTGTTATGCTTTGATTGCATTCAGCCCTTAGAAAGTGATAATGAGATGGGATTGTGGGAGTTGTGGATCAATCATCTCATATAGATGAGATACTACAGAAGCCATATAGAAAGTGCTTATTAGAAGATCCTAAGTACTTTTCTGGTTGTGTGTCACTAAAATAAATTATCTCCATAGCCATATCTAACATGCATGTGACAATTATCTCCATAGCCATATCTAACATGCATGTGACATTCTCATGAAAAAGAGCAGTGGTCACCAACCGGTGGGCTGCGGCCCACTGTTGGTCCATGAGAAAATTTTGGTGGGCCGCAGAAAAATGCCCCAAAGCAATTAATCCAGGTTGCACAGGAACACAAGGCTACGCCACCCACATGGCCCACCCACCCGCTGGCTCCCGCCCTTAGGCTGAGCGCAAACCTGCAAAAAGCAGCACAGCTCTCACCAGCCAGGACGAGGTGCTGTTGCAGCAAGAGGGGGATGGCGGCACAGGCAGGCTGAAGCAGCGATGGAGATGGATGGAAGGTGCAGGAGCGCCGCACTACTTGCATTTGCGTGTCACTCCCACACCTTCCAGCTCACCTCTCCTGGCCTCGGCTCTTCCTGGATGGCTGCTGGCTGTAGGAATGGCCCAGGGCAGGAAAAATACTGGCTGCTGGTGGTGGGAGGGGTGGAGTGGGCAAATCTGCATCATCGGCATTGTCAATTTCCTTGTCCCTCTCAGTGCTCTGCTCTGCTCTGCTGCCCCCTCCCACGGCCCCATCCATCACTGCCTGGGGAAAGCATAGGAAAAGCAAGTAGAAACATAGCTCTCATTGGGGCAAAAGATAGATATTGAAGGAGGCACAGGCAAGAGAAGACAGAAGCTGCCACCTTTAAAAATCATCGCTTTCGGTTGCCTGTGCCTTCTGATCTCTGCCTTCCTCAGGAAATGATGGGTGGGCCCATGGGGGGAGGGGGAAGGCAGCAGAGACTTTAGGGCTGCTCTCCCCCCCTCAGCAAGCCAGGCCTGGAGGAACGCGAAGAATTGTGGGTGAGCATTTCCAGCACCTTCTCCTCTGTCCTGAAGTAGGATTGAGTGAGGGGAAGGGAGCAGGGGGAGGTGTAGGAGGGAAGGAGGAGCCTGGCTGGCTTTCCTTTGGCATGGGATGAGTGGGGGAGAGACCAAATGCCCAGACCAAAAGAGCGCTGAGGAAGACTGGCTCCTAATAACCAGCCTGTTTGCGCAGGCAAGAGCTTTTCCGGGCTCAACACCCCTCCTTCAGCCTCCACACAGGGAGGGACCCTTCTCTGCTTGGAAGCTGCGGGAGAAACCTGGAGTTTAGCCTTGGAGAGGGGAGTCTTCTTGTGTGGAGGCTGAAGGGGGAGTGTTGCCCCATTATTAGGAGCCCATCTTCCTTAGCGCTTCCAGCCCAGCCCTCCTTCCCTCCCCCAACTCCAGGCAGCCACACCTGGAAAAGGAGAGAGATGTTTCCTCTGACTTGGGGGAGATATGAAATGACAGGAGACCAGATTGGGGGGGGGGCTCTGCTTTCCTTCCATTTGAAGGGCAGCCGGTTCCTCCCTGTCCAGATCTTCCCAGCTTCCAGGCCCCTCTTTCTTCCCAAAGGATGAGAGAGGCCCCTCCTTTCCCTTTGCTCTGCCCCACAATTATAATTAAGAATTTATGATTTTGTTATAATTAAATAAGTTTATATATATAAACTATATTTTAATATTAAATTTATATTTAATATAAAATAAAAATTCTATATTAACTGAACTGAACTGAAAGGAACTGTTATGTTCAAATGTTGCAAGGTACCCTACATTATCACCACAACAGTACTGATTTGATAGATACATACTATGTATCTATCACATCCTTCACCTTTTCTGGCTATTAGAACTTTGTTGAACTGGATGCCATTTGTTATTTCTTAAAGATATCTCTGGGGAATTAACACAGAAGACAGTGGGAGGCCTTTACCTCGATGTGCTATGAATATCTGGAAAGTCTATTTAAGCAATGTTCAAAAGCCTATAGGTTCAGCAGTGAAGTCTGTGATTCAGAAGGAAGAGTTTACCAATATAGAGGTGCTTGTAAATATTGTATTGGGACCCAGTGCATTTCCCAGTAGCCTGTACATTCTGTGCGTACTCAGTTGAGTCATAAAAGTAAATAATCAATTGAGCTAGGATTAAAGAGAGACATGCCATGAAAAGAGCTCTCCACAAATGCACTATTCACTGCTCAAAAGCTACAACTAAAAGCCTTCATTTAGTGCCATTTATATATACAAAAGAGCCAGCATTTTATTTCACCAAGAGATCAAGAAGAATACTAGATATATTTACTTGGTCCTGAAAAGTCTTGCTGGTGAAGAATGAAATGGCTACCAAAGGCAATGGAGGAAGCTTTATCTTTGAAATGAAAACACACAAACAGGAATCTTGGGTGAGGGAGACTATGCCATATTGGAATTCAATATAATGCAAATAAAAACAAGAGAACACAAACACACCAGAGTTTTAGATTTTAAAAGAGCTGATTTTAATAAACTCAGAGAGAGCTTGGGAAAGATTTCTTGGATGAAAATCCTAAAGGGGAAAACAACTCAAGAGCCTCGGGAAGCTCTGAAAAATATGATCATAAAAGCCCAAACTAGCACAAAATAACTGAAAAAGAACAATAAGAAATCCAAGATGAAACCAGCATGGTTGCACAAAGATCCCTCTGTCCCAAATGTGCTTTTTCAGGAGGCAACTGGACTTTCTTGTTTTTTTCTTTTGAAGGTGTTTCACTTCTCATCCAAGAAGCTTCTTCAGCTCTGACAGGATAGTGGGGAATGGAAGGATTTATATTCATTTCAGACAGCTGGTAATCTGCATCCTTTAGAGCAAGGGTCTTCAAACTTGGCAAGTTTAAGACTTGTGGACTTCAACTCCCAGAATTCCTGAGCTAACATGACTGGAGGAGGAATTCTGGAAGTTGAACTCCACAAGTCTTAAAGCTATCAAGTTTGAAGACCCTTGTTTTAGAGGGTCTTTGAAGCACTTGGAGGTTTATCTGTGTCCTCAGGGTCATCTGAGTAGTGCTTCTGGTTCCTGTGGACAATCAATTAAATATGAATCAGCAGTGTGCCACAGCAGCCAAAAAAAGCCAATGCGATCCTAAATTGCATTAACAGAGGGATTGAATCAAGATCTATAAAGCCTTAGTAAGGCCATACCTACAATATTGCATCCAGTTTTGGTCATCACACTATAAAAAAGATGTTGAGACTCTAGAAATAGTGCAGAGAAGAGCAACAAAGGTGATTAGGGGGCTGGAGGCTAAAACATGTGAAGAACAGTTGCAAGAACTGGGCATGGCTAGTCTAGTGAAGAGAAGCACCAGGATGACATGATAGCAAACTTCCAAAATTTGAGGAGCTGACATAGAGAGGAGGGGGTCAACCTATTTTCCAAAGCACCCAAAGGCCAGACAAGGAACAATGAGTGGAAACTGATCAGGGAGAGATTCAAAAAGAAAATATCTTCTTATTTCTAATAAAAGGTTTATTTAAGTTTTCACAAAACATACAAATACAAATAAAATATCTTTTTTTGAGAACAGCGTGGCCCCGGGTTATCACTTCCCCATACAGACATAAACTCAATACATATTTATCTTATACATTCTAATCCATATCTTATAACTATTTTCACAATTTTTTCAATAGCTTTTCCCTTTCTTTACTTCCTATAGCCTTATTTTAAATTATCTCATTCCTTTCTTAATTCAACTACATATGTTTTTCTAATTTTAAAAATCTTTCTAATCAATGTTTTTACACTTTCATCTGTCCTGTTTACAATTTCATATTATCTTTTCTCATAAAACAAATTTTCCCCTGTAATTACTAGACTGGAGTGTAACACCTTTGTATCTTTTTTCAAATCTTATTTAAAAATTTAAGTTACATCCTTACAGTTATAACATTCATTTTCTAACCTCTATTTTATAACACATACCTATTTTCAATCGAATTCTGCTTGGTACATTCCCTTAAAATACACACTAAATTCTTAAAAGAAAAAAGTATATATGTATATATAACTGTGTATATATGTATAACAATAGTAAATGGAATAATTATTCTATTCAAGTGCAGCTCTGCCATTAATATTAATAACAATCTTTTACATTTCTTTTTCTTTTAACAAACATTACCTAGTAATATCAGTTGTCTTTCACTTTAATCATCTATATTTCATATTTTATTTATTACTGTCTTTAAATAAAAAACCAAACAATAGTTATTAACAGTAGTCAATAAAGTTATTATTATTATTCGAGTTCACCTTATCAACTGATAAAAATCTTCCATGTTTATTTTCAGTTTTTTTAAACGTTCTTTTTAAATCATTGAGAGTCTTATTCTCTTTACAAACAAATATTCCACTATACATCAATATAAATTTTTTCTATCACTTTAATCATCTAACATATTATATAACAATGCTATCCTGTGCACCTTTGCAGAATCCTCTCAAGTTAAATTTTAACCATTGTCTCTGTGTCTTTTAAATAGGTTTATACCTTTAATTCTTGTATGTTTTTCCTGTACCTCTATATCTTGTTTCTGTCTTTTGTAGCTTCTTTTCCTTTCCCTCTTCCCTCTCTTCTTCTCCCTCCCCTTTTTATTCCCTTTTCTATCTGATTCTCCCTTCTGTGATCCTCCCTTCTGCTTCTTCCTGATATTATGATTACTTTTCAAATTACTCTTTGTTTTGGTTGTTGCTTCAGTACTTAAGTTTTTAACTCCCTTTCCCCCCTTTCCCTTTTTTACCCTGCTTAAAATTGCTTGGTCATTGAAGATGGCTTCTTCGTTGTCCCACCCTTTCTGTTCTGCCAGCGTTTCTTGTTGTTTTTCATAGTTCAAGATCTCCATTTCTAAAAATTGAAATATGAAGCCAAAAGATCCTCTTCCATCTTGTGCTTCTTCTTTTTGTTCTTTAAGCCTCATTTTTAACTCTTCAAGGAGTGATGCCATTTAAAAAAATTTTAAACAACCCCCAGTTGATTTTATTTTATTTCATTAGGATCCTCCATCCAAAGTTCCAGGAATCATCCAATAATCCAAAACTGTTTCTTGCTTCTTTTCTCACTTTCTCTTTCAAGGGCTTTGTTCTCTTGTAATAAATAAGAAGATATTTTCTGACAGTGAGAACAACCAACCAATGGAACAACTTGTCTTCAGAAGTTGTGGGTGGTTTAGCACTGGAAGTTTTCAAGAAGAGATTGGATAGCCACTTGTCAGAAATAGTATAGGGTCTCCGGCTGGAGTAGAAGGGTTGGACTAGATGACCAACAAGGTCCTTTCCAACCTGTTATTCTGTATACATCTTCTTGTGTGTACACACCCACACAACAACCTGGCAGTGTAAGAGTTATTTACTCTCATTAAGTTTTCTGTATCAATAACTGAAAGGGTAAATGGAAATAAATGTCTGGAACATGTGAATCAGACACCATGTTCAAGGCAATAGTAGTATATTTTAATTTCTTCAGGCAAGACATAAAGAGATATCCTGGAGAGTTGTGGAAGTTAATTTCAATCAAAAAGCAAGCACTGAAGCATATTTCTGATGGAATATAGTTGTAAAGAGCATTGAGGTACAAAGATGTTGGAAGAATTTATTCACATTCATCTGTTGATAAATTGAAAACAATGTATGAAAGATGGATGTTTACAACCTGAGGATATATGTAAAATCATATAATCTTACATGTTGTCAAGAAATTATTAATTATATATTAAGTAAACACTTAGATTTAAAAGGGTACCCATGGTGAAAAATGATTTCAGCTATTTCCAATTCATGCCTGCTTATTTCTACAAGCCTTCATGTAACAATGCAAACAACCAGATCCACATGTGAAGAGTTCAGTTAGCTGTCTTATTGCTCAAGCTTACACATTTTACATGTTATATATAGGAATCTTCTCAGTGTGATGGTTTGCATCTGGGTAAGACTAGGCAAGGTTCAACATTCAATATTAAGGGGAGGGTCAGACTTCATTTTCTTGTGCCCACATAGGGATTCCAGACTAATTCCCCATTTGACTCCTTTCCCTGGCTTGCCCAGTCTCTCTCCAACATTTAATATACAAATACATTCATGATTCAATGTGTCTAGAATATTGTAATTAACCAAGGAGAAACTTTGACGGTGTACTTAAAAATCTAGATGTAATGCTAATGGCTCAATTAAAATAGTTACATTAAGAGATTTTTTTTTAAGAATATAGAACATAGCTCACAACTTAAATGCATTTTTGTTCTTGCTCCACACAATGGCAGATAAGGACCAAAGTAGATAAAAATGACACTTTCTTACATCAGTAACCAGAACACCTGCTCCCTGCCTGTAATGTACAATATAGCTCTCTTATTCAACTTGCCACTCTCCAGATATTTTGGACTATTACTCCCATTCTAGACCCAGTATGGTTAATGATCATGTTGGCCCTAGATTATAGGCTGTCAGTTATAAAATGACAAATTGGAGAAGATTGCAATATAATTATAAATCAACCAATACATAATCAATCAATATTGTATTTAAATGATTAACTCTCATTGAACATAAACATATAAAAAATCTATACTGGCATAGAACAAACACAATACAGCAATGAGATCGAGTATTTTTGTCACTATTGATTCAATCTAGCATGTGCTTTAGCCTGGATTCTTTAAAAGCACTGTATTTTGAGCTTGAATTGTTTGTACTCTAGCCTTCCTCCTTGTCCTTTCTATAAACGCTTTCAGAAGTCACAATCAATTTTCTTGAGTGAAGAGAGGGAATCCAGTATCATATCTTTAACTATTTCCATATTCTAGATAAAATGTTCTATTTACAGTTAGTTTAGGTCCAGTACATCTATAAGTAATATGGTAAAAGTACAGCATCTGTCTATATTGTTTTTCTAATATAAATTCCCAGAAAATAATTGGCCTCCTTATGGAAATATATTTTTCAAGAAATTAATAACAACTTCTTGCATTTATGTCTTCTATTTGGAAAACACTATAGATGGGAAAGGATAGAGTCTATCCCCAACATTAGTACCAATCTGAGCCTACCTATTCTACACAAAAAATAATCAAATGAAGATCCCTAAAGAGAAGGTAAGCTATGGTTATGAGTGTTAGAATTCAAAAGAACTTGTGTAAATTAAAATGCTTCAGTGCAAAAGAGCAAAGATAGTCATGACTCAACACCTTTCTTCTGCAATCTTGTTCGACATGAGTTTCCTTTCTGAGCATGCCTAACAAAGTTGCCATAAAGTTGTTACAGCGGGTAGGTCAGAGAATCAAACAGTAGTACTGTGAATTATTTTATTTAGTGTACAGCAATGGTACATTAGCCAGGAGACTATAGTATTAATACAGAGTGGTTGTTTTGCTGCCTAAGACTACTAGTCTGTTTGGTTCACGTTTGCATGCTATCCAGAAGTGTGCTACAGGAGGTGAACTAGCTTCATATCCAGAGGAGTATGGAGGGCATTCTGCAGCAGCATCCATTTTTTCCCCTCCACCGATAGTACCTTGAGTTTGGACGTTGCATTTGGGCAAGTCTGGAACTAATTGGGTTCATACTACTGCACAAGGTGCTATTATTTCCCCCCCCCATCAAAGTGGTACCTATTTATCTACTTTCATGTAGCATACTTTCGAATTGCTACATTGGCAGAAGCCAAAGCAAGTGATGGGAGCACACCCCCATCATGAGGTACTAGGACTCAGAGCACAGACCTTCTCCAGGATCTTTAAGCTACTGAGCCACTACGCCTCTGGTAGCGTGGACAGAACAAACAACAGAAGTATTGCCTGCAAATTGGAATTTTAAACTGTGGTGCCATTCTCATGTGAAAGAAAAAGCAGCAAAAATAGGTCATACATCCATGCATATGGCCAAGGCAATATTGCATACCCAGCCTAGGTGTCTTATTATAAAACCTTATTAACTGATAGTTTAACTGCAACGATTAGGTGGCTACAATTACAAGGAATTATTACTGAAACTGACCTTCTTTTTCAACATTAGCAGCAGGCCCAGAATTTTAGTAACTCTGTTAGAGACTAGAAGAGGCTTTCTTTTGTTCTTTCCAGGATTTTGAGGGCACGTGCTGAAAACAGCTGCCTCTCGCTAACTGTCAAGTAAGCCTCTGATATAATCCCCTCTCTTATTCTTGGAAAGAAAAAAAACAAGAGTCTGCTTAAAGTTCTTCAGAATATTTCGCTGGAGCTAAGGAAGCATGACACATTGGAGCTTATTCGTTAAATGAAAGTAAACAAAAAATAAAAATAAACAAACTGGAAATTCTTGAATTTAGCAGATCCTTCTTATATAATGATCCTCTATATGTATTCTCAATATCTCAGATCTTCTAAATACAACAGATGATATATTGATTTTTTAAAAAAAAAACTTTTCTAAGAAAACCATTTGCTAGCCTACTGGAAATTTGCATACTGTACTGGAAAAGAGAGACCAACTACTGAAAGTTGTAATTGTTGTGCTCATCAATACCTCTTATTCAGTACTACTACTCCCCAAGGGTGAGAAAGGCCCTTGCTCACGCTGGAAAGTAAATTAAAAGAATTAGTGTAAGGGCTGAGACTGGCAGGACAGGTATTGGGTATTCCCAGCCTTAATAGATTCATTGTGTCCACAAACTTCAATTGCCTTCCATTGCTATCAAGAGATTGGCCAACTACCCTTAGCTGAGAAAGATGGCAGAAAGAAGTTTAGGGTGTAAATTTTAGGAGACAGAAAAGTTCTGACCTTGATTGCACAACAATGAATAATCAACTGTAGTTTTTTTAACTGTCATTCTTGTCTACAGGAAAGCTTTAAATCTTGCTAAATCATGTCGGAAAATCTTCTGCCAAGTCAAGCCAGAGGCAGAATAAGAGGGTTAAGTCCCTGGATGACTATGAATTACTGCCAAGCACTACCTTGACATTTGACAATTACAGAGAAATAAACATTCTGTGATGAGTAAAGAATTGAAATGTACCTAGAAAGTGGGAAAATGTCAAAATTTTGAAAAGGACGCTCCTTGGCAAGTACTTATATTTTCATTTACAATCTAGATGTTTAAAGAAGCTTTCTGCTTCATCACTAATTCACTATCTCATATATAAATCAATCAAGTTACTATTTACTCAAATTTATCACAGTCAGATGATATTAATGGATGGAAGCAGAAATCAATCAGTTAAGAACTGTGACAGATGCTATATCTTCAAATAGCATACAAAACATTATTGTGCACAACTGAAAATTTATACAAGCAGATCCAGAGAAACTTGTTACTGATTTATGGAAACCGGTAAGAGTCCTGGCGGCACAGTGGTTAGAATGCAGTACTGCACTGCTCACTCCAGGAGTTCAATTCTGAGCAGCTCAAGGTTGACTCAGCCCTACATCTTTCTGAGGTCTGTAAAATGAGGACTCAAATTGTTGGGGGCAATATGCTGAGTCTCTAAACCAATTAGAGAGGGCTGTAAAGCTCTATGGGGCAGTATTGCTGTTTGATAGTTGGAATATTGATTGGTGATAAAGAGAAATGTGTTTTCTGAATCCATAGAAGCAAAATTAAGCTTTAAAACTCTTATAAAATATTGAATTAAAAAGTACTTGTGAAATTTAAAGTGAAAGTGGTTGTCTCTGAACTTCTCCCCTCTCTCCTTCCTCCGCCAGTATGTTATCTGAGCCTGTCTCTGAGAAGGCTGTCCCGCACTACTACAGCTGCAGATGCCATCACAGATGGCATTAAAACTTTATAATGACTATTGATGGGTTCTACTTGTGTAGTGCCAATATGTAGTAGGCCTTAGGTCTGTCCAGTCTTATTAAGGAATATGAGCAAGAGTAGTGGGGGGGGGAGGCTACTTTCCTTATGTCTGGCTTGTGGGCTTTATTAGAAATTTGATTGGCCATTTGGAAACAAAAGCTGGATTGAATTGATCTTTAGTCTGATCCAGCACTGTTTGCCTTATACTCTTGCATGACATACACTTTGCATTTACTTTTCTCCATTAATGGACTCCAGTATAAAAATGGTTCATAGCCAAGCACAAGCTTGCCAGATTGCATAGGATCATGCTTTCCATGAGCAGGGTGGAGACTTGCCTTGCCTCTCTAGTTATCCTACCACAGACAATAAATCTGGAAGCAAAATAGGGAATATTTGAATTTGCTATTCCTAGGACCAATAATTAAAAGAATAGTGGTGTTATAATTGGGTAGTATTGTAATTATAACTAGTAATAATAAGTTCCCTCTGCTAATCTAAAAGATGTATCAGTGGATGTTTTAGCAGAGGCTATGTCACTTAAGTTTTTTGCCTGCAACAGTCTTTGTCAAACTGATTACCCTAACCACCACCTCCAAAAAGACATGTTGGATTGTGACTCTCATTATCCCCACTTCTGGCATGACTATCTGAGATTCTGAAGGCACAATTTTGAGGAAAGATACCTAGAAATCTGCATGGGCAGAAACATCAAAAGAGCCATAGATCACTTGTTTCTGTGAGATCACCAGATACTAAAATACTTGAAATAGAAAGTCACCAACCTCCCTTTCCATTGTACAGGAAGCACAACATGCTCTTTCAAGTAACTGCACTGCATGTTCTAACCTATTTTTGTTTCTGGCAAATTAGTCTAGAATTGAAATAATTGCATGGCACTCTACAAGTTTTAAATTAAGCAAGAGAGCAGAAGGATAAAACTTCATTGCAACAAATGTTTGGAAATCCAAAAGAGGCAAAAGTTTTGTTTTTGTTTTTTAAAACAACCTTCAGAAACAGGTGGACCATTTCTTTACACTTTCACAAACACATATGTGTGCACACAAATTAGGGAAGGTGGTTCCACTATTTTTATTGCTATTTGGCAGAACAATTTACTTGTGGAAAATTACCAGCTG
The DNA here is from genome assembly GCF_049901735.1 of Notechis scutatus. Classification (NCBI taxonomy): domain Eukaryota; kingdom Metazoa; phylum Chordata; class Lepidosauria; order Squamata; family Elapidae; genus Notechis; species Notechis scutatus. The sequence goes on along the minus strand of NC_142010.1, from coordinate 107,528,910 downwards.
CTACCTGGTGCTAATCTAACTGCATTTAAGCAGTAGCACTCAGGTGCCAGTTTTCTAGTTATTTGAATCATGTACAAATGACCCAAAATGACATCTTGAAATGAGAGAGAGAAAGAGATGCAAATTAGGGGGGAGGGAAAATGGGAAGGAAACCCAACCAAGTGAGTAAATGCAAGCAAATAAGAATTTTACAGTAGAATGAAACCTTCCATTTTATAACAGCAAACTGAATTTTGATGCATTAGTTTGACTAAATGTCCAAATTTGAGTTGACAGCTATCACATACTTTACCACTTCTCAGATTGGAATCTGTGAAGTATGTCACGGATGTACTAATTTGTATATTAAGCGGTTGGGATCCATACAACAAGTCTGTAAACCATTTACTGTGCAGACTTCAATTGTTTTTAATAGGATTGCTGTATTTGACATGCTTTTAGACTTATATAGGAAATGATGTGTAATCAGCCATATCAATCAATTATAACTCTAAACTTAAGTTTGAGCTAAAGCTTGCAAGTATGGCTTCCAAAAGTTTCACAAATGAAGGCAAATATACGTGTTGCAAAATAATGTTGCAGGATCCAATCTGAGTTGGTTCCTGGGACCAGAGATTTAGTCTTCTGAGCTTTTGGACTCGTACTGGAACCCATTCTTAGGGAACTTCTAACGTAATGTATTAAGGATGGGCTCTAGCATAAATCTGAAAGCCCGGAAAACTAAACCTTTGGTCCCAGGAACCAATTCAGATTGGATCCTGCAAAGGTTTTCCTCAAATTCAACATAAAAACTGTTTACAGGTAGTCCTTGACTGTACAACCTTAATGAAGTATGCCCATTAAGCCATGATGGTCATAAAACAGGTCAGTCATGTGAGTGATCTGATTTCACAACCTTTTTTATGGCAATAGTTAAGCAAATACCAAAGTCATAAAGTCATAAAGTGACTCTATGATCATAAAGCAAACCAAATTCACTATGGGTGGGATTTTGCTGAAAATTGGAAGTAAATGCTGGTTTTTTACCAAAACTATTGTAAAATATGGTCATGTGACTGTGGGAAATTGCAAACAGTTGCAAACATTGCCTGGTTGCCTAGCACCCAAAGTTTGATCATGTGACTAAGTGGTTGATGATCATTGGAACTTCAAATTCAATTTTCCAATCCTAGTTTTCACCCACTGAGATTTTTTATGAAAAAGAAGGGAATTGTTTCATATTGCACGGACTCATGAAATAAACAAGACATAGTTCACAGAAATGTAGATCGGATCCCATGATTATGAACTCTTTTGTTAAAAATTATATTGTGAAAGAAATTAACAAAGCAGTACAGTTGAATCTATTTGCATGTGAAAGTTGCTGTTAGTGGAAAAAATATGAGACAATTTAGTAGACAATATTATGACAGTTGCAATCATTGAAAAGTAGTTGAAATCAGAGGAAAGTTCTCAAGTTCTCCATGCAGCAATTCAAGAAATATTTCCCATTAGAGTAACATTCCAGAAGAGCAAAACAATTATGTATTTTATTTAATAAAACAAATGTGTTCATAACATACTTCTCTTCCAAGTTTTTGCATTTTCAAAATGTGTAATCAAACCATAAATGAATGTTGTTCCATTGAAGTTAAAGAAAATCCTTAATATACTGAAATGGCTGGAATGAACTGGTCTCCAAAGGAATACTAGAATATTCTGGGCTTGCTTCTTTGGAATGTTTCATTCTGGGGATGGAATGTTTTGCAAATTCCAAATTCAAATCAAGAGGTAGTATCACAGCCAACCATGAATCAAGATAAAAGAACAAGCTGGTCATGGATCAAAAAGATATCAATTTGAAAGGCTAGAATGAGAACCAAATGGTTAAAAGAAATATCCCAGAACTTTTATCTTGATCAAGATGGGAAAATCTGTATATTTGCCTGGGAAAAGCCAATTACCAGATTAAATGGCATCATTTTGGAAGATTGTTTACTGAGAAAATATGCAGCTGAGCACATGAGCCAATTGTCATTATTCCCAGCTCCAGGTAATAACTGCTTTTTTTATATAATCTCTCTCACTGTCTCTCCTACATTTCCAATTACGCTTTTCACAAGCTTTTATATATGCAGAACGATCCAGGCAACTAAAGTGGCTCATCATAGGGTATGCTAAACTAAAGTGGCTCATCATAGGGTATGCTCACGGAATGAAGTTCATAAAAATGCAAATTATTACTCCCTATTGCTGATTCCTGAAGCCAGTGGTGCATGGTGATAGAGTGGAGAATATTAGTCAGTATTATGTAACATGAAGAACCAACTCTTGTTTTAGTTCATTAATGGAAGATTTTTAGCTTTCCACTAGTAAAATTCCATTAAAAGTACCAGTGCTGTAAAATAACAAGTGTGTTAGCAAGATACTTGAGTCTGGTATGTTAGGGATTTTATCATCAATATAAGTTTTTTTTAAGAAATTCTATTTTTTTAAAACAAACATACACATATAAAACATAAAAACATAAAACCATCTTCCATTTTATATACATACAGTGTGTCAGTTGGTTACAAATCTTTTGTGCTATCCTTTTGTAGTCATTACTCACAGTTTATATCAATTTTCACATTTTCAAACTAACATATCCCTATATATTTATCAGTTATTAATCATCCATGACTAACTATTTATTCCATCATTTAATACTAGATATTCCAAATTTTATCTTAAAAATTATGTTATACTCTCAACCAATGGTTATATATGTCTATATTATATTTTATATCAATCTATTGAATTTCTATCACAGAATTATCTAGTCTATTACATTACCATGTCTTTTTGTCCAACCATTGATAAAACAAATCCCATATCATATGGGAAAACAATTTTATATCTTCTTGTTCTCTAATTTCAAATGTCAATTTACTCATTTCAGCACAGTCCATAATTTTCTTAATAACTTCCTCCTGCATAGGTATTTTACCATTTTTCCAATTCTTAGCAAATACAATCCTAGCCGCCATTAAAACATTTACAATCAAATATTTCAGCTCTTTGTTGTATATTTCTGGTATAATTCCCAATAAAAAGATCTCTGGTTTAAAGTCTATATGTTGTTTTATCATTTTTTCCAAACATGTGTGGATTTTAGTCCAATATTTCTTTGTGTCCGAGCATGTCCACCACATATGGTAATATGAACCAGGTATCTGATGACATTTCCAACATTTATCTGATTTATTCTTGAACATTCTTGCAAGTCTCGTCAGGGGTAGATGCCACCTGTAAAACATCTTATACAGATTTTCTTTATATGGAGTTGATGCTGTCATTTTATAATTTTGAGATCACAATTTTTGCCATTTTTCTAAATCAATCCCATATCCAAAATTTTTCCCACAAGCAATCATCGTTTCTTTAACTTGTTCCTCCTCCAATTTAAATTCTAATAAGTGTCCATAAAGTTTTTAAATTACCTTTTCATCAGTACCCACCAAAATTTTATCTAAATCAGTCAACTTATTTTAAATACCTTCTGTTTTAACATCTTTGTCAAATCTAGATTGTATTTGCAAATATGAAAACCAGTTCATTTTTACACCTTGTTCTTCCAACGTTTGCATAGATTTAAGTTCACCCTTTTCATTCAATATCTCACCATATCTAACTGTTTGTTCCTTTTTATATATTATTGGATAAGAAAAAGCTTCAATGGTAGATATCCATAATGGAATTTTTAAATAGTATTGACTTTTTATCTTCTCCCAATTCAAAAACAATGCCTCTCGGATGTAATGTCTTTTAAAATACCCCTGTGTTTTAGTTCCCTTGTACCAAAGGAAGGCATGCCATCCCAACAGCAAGTCATGCCCTTCTAAGGTCAATAGTCTATTGTTCCTTAATGTTATCCATTCTGTCAATATAAATCTTAAAGTGAAAGACAAATCTAAAGAAAAAGAGAGAAAAGAAAGAAAACAGAAGAAAATGCAAAAAAGAAAAAAGAATACTAGTTATAAAATATAGTGACTTTCTTCTCTTCAATCAATATTGACCGACTCATTCTCTCTCCTCCCTCTTATCTTTTCCAGAAATCCTTTCAACCCCATATTAATTTCTCATCTTTTTCTATCATTAACTCCATTAAATCTTCATTTCATATTTTTTCTTCTTTTAGCAAAAAGTCTATAAAAGTTTTCCAGTGTTTTAAGAAAGCACTTTTTCTTTTCTCCCTGACTAAACAGGTCAATGTTGCCATTTCTACTAATCCTTTGTTAGGTGGCAACACTGCATGAATTCCTGGCTCTCTTTTTTTAAAGTAATTTTTATTTTAACAATAAAAAGGAAAGCAAGGTAGGCATGTCTTTGGAGAAACATACAGTTTGCACCAATTGAACCCTAAAGGTGAGGTGGTTTTACGGTTGCCCTTGGTTTTTAGCTATTATTTCTTTGTAAAGGCAAAATGAATTTAGCATGGTTGTAGAAAGTTTCCTAATTTGTTAAAGGTGCTCCAGAAGAGCATAGTTTTCTTTATGTTTATTTGTTGTTGATTTGTTTATGTTTATATTTATTTGTTTTAAATGAATGCTTCTGGATTACATTCACTCAATATGCCAAATGCATAGTACTGATTCACATTTTGAAATATAACATTTAGTATCAAAATAAAAACCCATTGTAACAAACCAACCCCCTTCTATATGTCTAACCAAATTAAAAAGTGTTACTGAATCCTCTCCTGTGAGGCACAGATCATGAAATGTTGCTAGTTAGAATTTCCATTTGGCTGCTGTTTAAAGTGCTTTGCCTACCCACTTTTGTCCTACCATTCGTTTAGTGACCATTTGAAATTAAAAATGATTTACAACCAGTCCTTGCACTTATGACTGCAGCTTCTCAATGGTCATATGATCAACATTCAGGATCTTGGCAGCCAGCAAGTGTTTATAATGTTTGTAGTATCCCAGCCAGCTACCAGCAGCTCATGGCTCAGTCATTCAAGGTTGACTCAGCCTTTCCTCCTTCCAAGGTCAATAAAATAAGGATTTAGATTGTTGGGGGCAATACACTGATTCCATAAACCACTTAGAGAGGGCTGCAAAGCATTGTGAAGTGGCGTATAAGTCTAAGTGCTATTGTTATTTGTCATCTTCCCCATTGGCTTCCAACAAGCAAAGTCAGTGGAGGGAAGCAAGATTTGCTTAACAACTGCAATTATTTGCTTAACATGTATGGCAAAAAAAGGTTGTGAAATCAGGCCCAACTCATTTAATCACCTTGTTTAGCAATGAAAATTCTGGTACCAATTGTGGTTGTAACTTCAGGACTACGTGTGACAAAGTTTTCATCCACAACCTCTCAGAAATATACACTGGAGAACTGTCTCTCTCTCTCTCTGTAGGACCCTTTTTGGCTAGGGGCTGCCCCAGGAAGGTTGGTTAAAGGCTGCCATGAGGACTTAGATATATTTGTTCCTTCCTAAATAATAATAAAGTTAGTGATTATAATATATGGAAATTACTACAAAATTAACAGTCCAGAGTATTATCTGTGAAGAGGATACTGATACTAAGCAATGAGTTGTACTGTATTGTTATCATTCTTAGAACTCTTTAAATCAGGTGTATCAAACTCAAGGCCTGCCAGGCTGGATCTGGCCCATGGGGTGCTTAGACCTCACCCATGGGGCTGGCCTGGAAACAGCAAAGGACCAGCCTGTAGTGCCTCTGCTAGCTAAAAAAAAAAAAAAAAACCTGGGCTCTGTTTTTGCTGGCAGAGGGCTATCAAAACAAACTAAAAACAAAACAAAAGGAGAAATGTTTCCCCTTTTGCATTTGAGCATCCAAGAAGGGACAGGAAAGGAGAAAGGGAAAGAGGAAAGACAAAGAAAAAGAAGGAAAGAGAGCAAGGAAGGAAAAATAAGGAAAGAGAGGAAACAAGAAGAAAGGAGACTGAAGAGGGAAGGAAAAAGTAGGGAAGGAAGGAAGGAAGGAAGGAAGGAAGGAAGGAAGGAAGGAAGGAAGGAAGGAAGGAAGGAAGGAAGGAAGGAAGGAAGGGTTTATAATAGGAGTAAAGGAGGACTTGGCAACCACAGGTGCCCCCGACACAAGTCTCCAACATGCCCATCATGGCCATGCCCATCATGGCCATGCCCACTCATCCCCACCCTGGCTACTCTCCATGCCCTCCCGGCCCTCCGAGGTCAAACACAACCCTGATGCGGCCCTCAGTGAAATGGAGTTTGATACTCCTGCTTTAAATCCTCCTCTTATACCCCCTTGTTTCTTCTTCTCTCTACCACCCCACCTCTCCCTTTTCTTTATCTATTCTTAAAGGTGCTATTTGAAGCCATGAGAGGAGCAGAAAAGATGACTGCTTTTGTTGCTGCTTCTTTTTTATTATAAAATAAAAAGGTTTCCGTAACCATTTCACTTAGCTCAATCAATGTTCAATTTAAGGGAAGAAAAGGCACCAGAAGTACAATTTTGGGACCCCATGCGATCTCAGCCTCACTGAGAAAGCAACTGTGTACTTTTGAACTTGTTTCCATGGTCTATCTGTAGCTGAGACTAATGGAAAGCCATGTCAAACACATTTAGCTACTATAATACATCATGTAGTTTGGTACTTGAACCATACGCTCTTTCATTTTTGGAGAGTTATTAAAATGGTCTCCTGCTAGGTAATATTTTTAAATAACAAAGCAGGTCAGAAAACCAAAGGCAAATTTCCTGAGACAATCCTGAAGGATATTTATCAGTCACAGAAAACCATCTCTAGTAGTGAGATGGCTGAAACAATTCCAAAGCTAAAAATATCTGAAACAATTTGTTCATTGTTCTGAGTTGTTTCCATATGTGGATATTGCAAGTTTTTCCACAAAAAAAATCTGACTATTTGTATTCATTGCTGATTCTCAGATGTTCTTTAATTATAACTAAGGAACTGAAATTATTATATGTTTAATCACAGCTGTCAGTTCTTTGGCTGGTGTTGGCCTTCATATGTTTCAGGTTTTTCCCAAGAACCTAGGATGTCAGAGGCCAAAAGTAAAAAATCATCAAATGATACAAAGTACAGATTGTGTAAAGAGACAGAAAAAACAATAGAACATATATTCAGCTCTTGCCAAAAGATTGCATAGATTATAAACAACTAAATAATCTGGTCACCAAAATGATTCACTGGAACATCTGTAAAAATTGTCCCTTGCCCATAATGAAGAAAATGGTAGGAATGTAGAACTGAAAAAGTAGTAAAAATGAGCAGGTTAAAATATTTTGGGATTTCTGAATACAAACTGATAAAGCCTTGGATCATAACCCACTAGGTTTATTCATAGTTGAAAAGAAGAAAGTGTGGGTACTTGATGTGACAATATCAAGACATAGTAAAATAGAAAATAAAGAATTGTAGATGAACACAAAGTATCAAAATCTGAAAATTGAAACTAAAAGATTATGGCTGTGATGGTTCCAGTACATATCAGCATACTTAGATGGCACTTAGAAACTCTGTGCATTGACAAAACTTCCATCTGTCAATAGAAAAGGCGACAGTGTTTTTGGATCTACAGTATGCTATGCCAATACAATATGACATCCAAGGTCCTTGGGAAGAGCTCGATGAGTATGAAGGCTAATATCAGCTAAAGAACTGGCAGTTGTGGTTTCACATTGTTGTGTATTTGATAATAATTTTAACTTTATGCCTCCTTACTCCCAATGACTATAGGAAGCTCAAAGCAAGAAATCACACTAAAATTAATAAAAGATAAAATACAGAAAATAGACAGGTCTCACTATCCCTTGCCAAAAGCTGAAATGATAAGCTAGGTATTCATGCTGTTATAAATAATAGGAGAGTGTCCTTGCCCCCTAGTTATTGTGGAGAACCTCATTCCAGATGGCAGATGGTGCTACAGAGAAGACACATTTCTGAGGTCCCAGCTGACATTGTTTTAACTGAAAGAAACTGGAGCACACCAAACTTGCCAAATCAAACTGGTGGGGCAGAAAAAGGCATTCCTATAAGTAACCAGGCTCTATGCCGTGTAGGGTGTTACAGGTAATGACCAGTATCTTGAATTTCCACAGGAAGAAAACCGGTGACTGATAACATCAAATATTTTCTTTATTATTATTCTTAAAATGTTACAAAACTCTTTTTCTTTCTTTTTTTTTAAAAAAACAAGTTTTATTGATTTTTCAAAAACACACAAATCATCATTAACCATTACATGCTTAAACCTTTTTCCATTATAAATTTAACAAGTCAGATAAAACCTTATTTTATACACTATAATTCTGTTTTAAACCATTTCCATATAAACATACAAAAACCTCTTATCCAATTTCTCTTTACTTCTCTTTACTCTTATTCAATTTCATTATTATTATTTCATCTATTTCTTTCTGACTTAGTTACCATTATTCTCATTCTATATTTCTGCAAGGTTTTATTATTTCTCCCAAAAAAAAACATATACACACAACACACAAAACATAAAAAAAATCTTTTTGGAAAGTAACTTAGCCCCAGGTATCTCTCTCTTCATGGACTTCAGTTATATTCATGCTCATCTTACATGTCATTACTTATTTTATTTATCATTCTGAATCTTCTATATTAACTTCTCCACACATTTCACTCTTCTTAATTCTATCTTAATTAATCATCTTAATTTGAGTCATTATATTTGTATCTTTTGTCCATTCTTTATTGTCCCTTTGTCTCGTTCCTTATAAAAAAAAAAAAAAAGAGCTTCTCCTGAAATCACTAATCAGAGTATGATGCCTTTCTATCTCCCCCCTAAATTAATCAAATTAACATTTAAAATAACACCCAATACCCAATCCGATTCTGCTTGGTACGTTCTATCTAAATAGTACATCCAAAATAATTAAATACATAGTTAAACAATAGATCTAAATATTGCATTTTATAACATTCCCATTGCCTTTTCCAAAAAACAAATACTATAATAAAAATTTTATAATAACATCAATACCATAATCTTATTAAACTCTTTAATTAAAACTCAATATTCTAAGCCTACCCTCATATTATTAAATTTTAAAACCAATCATTATTAAACATTTCAACATTTTAATCTCTTATCAACTCTTAAACCATTTAAGTTTTCTATTTCTAATACAATGCTACAATATCATCTTATGTACCTTGCAAAATCTTTTTTGAAGAAATTATACTTTACCCTTTATCCCTAAAAAAGATTCCTTTTTTCCCAACTAGTTTCAAAACTTTGTAGCTTTTCTCCACCTTTTCCCTTCCTTTCTTCTCGCAACAAACCTTTCTACCCCACCTTCTTCTAGCCTCTGCCTTACTGGCTTCCCTTCTCTGTCATGTTCCTTTTCCCTTTTGTTTTCTATCATTATATTGATTTTGCACCTTATTTTTCCCTTTCTTAAGTGTTTTTTTAAATCTTAAGTCCTTTATTTCTCTTCCTTTCCCTCTTCCTTCTTTCTTGGTCGAATTCTGAGATTCATTAAAAATGGCTTCCTCTCCTTCTTCTTCTTCTGCTGTCTTCATCTGTTGTAATGTTTGTTGATAGTTAATAAGCGCCATTTCTAAAAAAAGGAAGGCTTCTTTCAAACCATCTTTACCATTTTTTTTTGCTTGCTCATATTCTTTTCTCAGTTCCTCAACAGAAAAAGCCATTATAAATCTTTTCTTTTCTTTTCCCCTTCTTTCTTCTTACAACAACCAGAATATTCCAAAGAAAAATAAAACAGTCCCAAAGTTATCAATCAGTCCAAACCAAGGCAGAGTTCTCACTTTCTCCTCCTGGGGTAGTATCAATCAGAAAAAAAGAAAGACCAAATCTGTTTCTTAAAGTCTTATTGCAATATATTTCAGTCTTCAAATCCTTAAGGCATCTCCTCCAACAAAGTCTTAGTATACGAATATTTTTTTTTAGTCCTCTCCCTTCCCACTCATCACTTAAATCCAGTTTTTACCTAAAAAAAAATAGGTTTCTTAATATCAGCTTATTAATTCCGTAGGGAAGGAGAGTAAACTTTCCTTTCAGCACCACCACTGTGGTTGATGTTGAAAAATGTCACTTACCCTTTTGGTTCCTGATAGTTCATTGTGACAAGATGTAAAGAGGTACCCAAAAACCCTGTATGTTCAGTTATTCTGCTTTCTCTGAGTGGAAAATAAGTCAACGCTGAGAAAGAAATATGCTGTTTTAAGTATAATTATTCAGAATTGACTTCAATAGAACTTCTTCTCATGTATAGGGCCGCAACAGGAAACAGATGCTGAATTTGATGGGGAATGGGATTTTAATTATTTTCTCTCAAATATATTCCACTAACCCTCTTTATAGATGAGAGACACATTGTACTATTAAAAAGGAAATTTCAAATGTAAGGTGCTTGGTGGTTGTTGATGTTGACTCCTATTTAATTATAAACAATGAATGTTTTGTTTTTATCAGTTAAAAATTCTGATACTTGCCAGTGGATTACTTCACAGAAAAGCATCAGGGGGAAAAACCCTCCTTTACCCACTTCTACTTCTTTAAAAATGATCCATGAAAAAAGAAATTCACCTGAATCTTATCAGAGAATCCCTTTTAATGACTACTAGACAACCCATGATTCACTGGATGATTGTTTCAGGGGTATTTCCTGACATAAACAGAATGACCATGGATGGGAAAAAAAGTGGAAGCAAGAGCAACTTCTGATTTTCTACTGATTTCCCCACTGAGTATTTTTGTGAGAAACTGGGAGGGAACATCAAAAATCTTCCTTCCTTCCTTCCTTCCTTCCTTCCTTCCTTCCTTCCTTCCTTCCTTCCTTCCTTCCTTCCTTCCTTCCTTCCTTCCTTCCTTCCTTCCTTCCTTCCTTCCCTACTTTTTCCTTCCCTCTTCAGTCTCCTAATATATTTCTAGCTTCCTTGTATCTAAAGAAAAATTAAATTAAATTAAAAATGGAAACTATGGAAGGGCTGCAGAAAACATAAGAATAGATGGCTCCTAAGAATGTATATAACAACCAGGTTTAAAAGCAAAAGAAAATAAAAATCTGAAACCAATAAATAAACAGCCACACAGACACTCCCAAAAGATAGCTGCCTCAAAATAGGTGTTTTTCAAGGGAAGATGAAACAAAGTAATGTGCTAAAATTTTCTGCTTCCCAGTGTTTGAAAATTTTCTTTCCATGCCGAAGAGGCTTATTTTTTCATTCATAGGATGTAATACTTTCTGCAGGTTATTTCCTGATGTACTCTACTTTGGCATAAAGGATGGAATTTCCCCTCCTCCCCTGCTCTGCTGCCTTTTTGGACTGGAATAAACCCAAGAAAGAGATTATTTCTTGGTACCTCCTTTGCAATTTCATCAAACCCTGGGATGCTGCAGACAGAATGCTGAAAAAAAAGGTTGCTCCATTAAAGATGACTCATTCACACAACCCTTGCCCCAGTGCAGGATGTTCCACGTCAATGTCTGTCATTTCAGTACCCTCACATAATACAGTACATAAAATATCACTTTCACCTGCCAGTCCCTGATTTCTTATTTTCAGGATCATTTCAAGTGCATCTTTATGATTCCTATATGAAAAGGCACTTTGAAAATGTTCAATGCTATTTTTAACAATCAAAGGCCAAAGTTTTTGAGACTAGGGAAGGACACACCAGTAATTATCTGAATTCTCTGATATCATAGGAACAGCATTTTTCCCCCAGCAGACTAGGCAGCTTTTGAATGATTCAACTGTTGATAAGAGTGCTATTCTTGAAGTCAGCAAAAGATTGGCTGCAGCAAAATTGATGGCTTAACTAGATCACTACATCTACAGAAGAAGGGTCTTTTGGTATCTAATTATATATTTCATTTCACAGAATTGAAACATAATATAACTCTTGTCACATTAGAGAAGAAAAAGCAACTGACGAGTGATGCCAATTAATTTCTGACAAAGTACTACAAACTGCTACTTTGTTAATTAAGGTTTTCCAACCTAGGTGTCATTTCTGACAGCACTATCATTTTGCAGGCATCATTATCACTTCTTATACAGTTTGGTCAAGCTTCATCACTGGAATAGACAGACTTTAAAAAATATTTATAAGCATTACCAGTTATTAATATTAGCATGTATGCTGAAATTTATACAAATTTAATTACATCTTCATCATTATCATCACCACCATGGAACTGAACTCACAGTTCAGTTCAGACCAGTGAAGAACCAGGGGAAGAAGACAATGCAGACCAGCCCCAGTTCTGAGATTAAAGGAAAGTTCTTTTAAGACTGACACTGTTTCTTGACACAGCAGTTCCTTAAAAGAGGTTTGTGCCTATTTTACAGAAATTTGGGGTGAAAATAAGGTGAGGAAGAGATATAATTTGACTCTAAAAGGAGACTGATGGAAAATCTTCTAGAGGGTCAAGCAGGACAATTATATCTGAACTGTTAAGTATGAAATTACACAATTCCAACTTAACATGAGTTGTTGAACATGAGTTGTTAAACAACAGTAATGAGATTTAAGAATATGCATTTAAGCAAGCAACTTTATTTATTCTTGAAAAGGTGGGTATTGTGTTTGTTTTCATAAGGGAAAGATGGTAATACTGAATCCTAGCTTTTAGAAGTGAGGGCTTCAGGTTTGTTTTTTTCTTGGAGTGATGGAATACCTTTCACCACAACAAAATGACAATCATAATAGGACTCTGCAGCATCATATTCTGAACAGCCCCACAATTTCCTTTGAACATCTGTCATTGATGAACCCTACCAGAAATCATCTCAATCATCTGTGAGTTTAGTCCTGGCAGCTTTTATTTCAATATGGGAGACAGAGTCACATTTATAACTTGGTTTATACATTTAACAAATAAAGTAGGGCTCTGTTGGGAAAATCCCATAGTATTAGACATGTTTCTTCTCAAAAATATTGCAATAATACCAAATTCTTAAGTTTAAAACTGCTGGTAATCTGTAACATCTAGTAGCCCTTAGTGACCTTCTGCAAGGGTTAAGATGAGGATCACTTATTATTACAACCCAGTTCTCTGTCCTCCTTAAATCCACCAGTCAGTGAGTAAGTACTTCATGTGGATTTTGCCCCTTGTTTTGAGAACCTGGTGATAAAATATGTAAAACACCTTGAGAGCCTTGGAATATACAAAGGAGTCTGGCTAGCAGTGAGATGTCTGAGGTATTATGCATGAACAAATTTGCAGGATGCAACAAATGTCAAACAAGAGAAAGGTTTTGTGACTGATAGTGCAAAGATGTCATGGCAGCCAACACATGATAGCAGCTGCAGCCCAGCCAATTCAATAGGTAAGACACGCCAAGTCTTGTTTAAACTCTTTATAGATATTTTATATTTTGTATTTTAGTTAGTTGCACCACAGACAACTCTTGAATCACAAAATGATTAAAGATTTAATTCTCAGTTTGAGATTAAAATAAATGGCCCTCTTTTATTAGTATCTGTTTCAGTAATAGCCTATTCTTCAATACTCAGTAGAAGCATGTCAGTGCTTGCAGATAACCTTCTCAGATATAGAAAAACAAAACAAAACAACTATGGCTTCTGTAATTGATTATATTGTAGTAGTTGTGTATAAAACATTGTATACTTATCACAGAGCATCTTTATATTTCTTGGAATATTCCCTGTTTGTCCCAGAATGTACCTCTCCCTATCTCTATGCCTCCGTATCCCAGGGATGGTTTGTCATTTTCTTAAGTAAATATTCTAGTATAGGAAACAGGGTTGGACTATTTAGAATATCCCACCAGATTTACTTCAGAAAAATAACATCAAATTATATCTTCTTTAAGTTTCAGACTGACTTACTAAATGAGGATGACATTTTTAGACTAGGCAGAAATTATTATAATATCTTGATTTGTAATTTATATTGTACTGATTATTACAAATTGTATATAATCTTGATTTTAATAATGAAGTATTAAACCGGAGAAACAAATAATTGTACTTTCAAATTTACTGCATTTATTTAACTAGACAATTGTGTGATTGATTGGCTCATCTTTTAAAGAAAGGTAGTATGGTCTGGTGTGACCAGAATAAATATTTAATTTTAAGGTGGCCATATTTTTTTACCCAAATGCTGGGCATGAACATCTAAGACTAATATCATAATATCATAAAATTATTATAAAAATAGTAGTGGCAAACAAACTTCAATGACAATATTTAATTACCTGAACAGATAACCAGAATGACCATGGATGGACACAAAAGCAATGGGAGCAGGGGCAACTTCTGACTTCTTACCAGCTTTTCCATAAATGTTGCTTGTGTGAAACTGGCAGGGAGAGTTGCAAATGACAACCACATGACCATCAGGATACTGCAATGGCCACAATTTTGTGAACAAAACTGGTCTGAACAACATGGAAAGTTCAGTTCCACAGAAGTAAATGAGTCCCAGATTTTTACACGTTCAGTTAGTCTATTTTAGGTACTCTGACTCAAAACTTCTTGTAGTATAGTGCACTGTTTTGGTTAACTTGAGAGTACAAAATACAAACAGATAAAGACAATGAGAGCTCTAGTGGTGTATAGATCTTATAATGCTGGATTTCCTATTCATTTTTTAGTTTTCCTATTTTTCTACTCAAACATGAGCTTACAAAAGTTCAAAGAAGCTGTTAGTGACAGACTTTCTTTGTAAAATGATGTCCATAAGGTCAGAAAGAGTCAGAAACAACTCAACCACAACAATTAGATATAGCATAATCCCCAGTCAAGTCCCTTGGAATATGTTGCCAAATGATTTTATTTACTATGTTAGGATGGGGAAAATATTAATAGGGAGCAGTCCTAGTAGCTGCATTTAACTTAATTAAATTTAAATTAATTCAAATTTTTGTTGTAGCATACAACATCCCTTTCCTATAGCAAATAGATAATTTTTGACATTTTTCCCTTTTAGAAAGCCAGACTAAAGTTTGCTGGGGGAAAATAACAATGAAATCACTACAACTTGTATAGAAGTTCATAGGCCTTGGCATATGGTGCCAGTAATATATTATTCAGCAAGCAAAGAAATTATTCAAAAACCATAAGTCAAAGCCCTTTCCTGCTTTCATCCTGACCTATAACTGTCAGAGTTTATTTCTGTAACATTCTCATTTAGTTCTCATGGCATTCCAGAGGAGTGGCCTGGCATTTGAATAATGAAGAAACAGGAGAAAGTAAGTGTGATTTGACAAGGATCTCCATTCCTCAAAACATTCTGCCTATTGCATTGGATTAACTAGATGCAAAATAAGTTGAAATTCCTGCAAATTACAAATAGGATAGGAAGGAAGTCCCTGCAGATTTTACTCTGCTAGTCATTGCTGACTATAGGGAGCGGCATTCATCTCCATTTTGAAACCATGAGCCAAGGCTGTCCAAAGATATGTCCACAGTCATGTGACCAGCATGACATCACAGAGCACTGTTACATCCCACCAAAGTGGCACCTATTTATCTTTGCTTTTGAACTGCTAGGTTGACAGGAATTAGGAAAAGATGGATGCTCACCATGTTGCACAACGCTTGAGTCACAAACTTGGGCTATTGGCTTTCTAGCTGACAAGCCCGGAGTCTTGACCACTGAGTCATCATGCTGCATATGAAAAATAGAATTTCGCAATAGCAATAGCACTTAAACTTATATACCAGTTCACAGTGCTTTACAGTCCTCACTAAGCAGTTTGCAGAGTCAGCATATTGCCCCCAACAATCTGGGTCCTCATTTTACCGAACTCAGAAAGGTGAAAGGCTGAGTCAACCTTGAGCTGGTGAGAATTGAACTGCTAAATTACTGGCAGCCGGCAGCAGCAGAATTAGCCTGCAATACTTCATTCTAACCATTGTGCCACCACGGCTCTTAAACTTATTTATTTCAATTTATAGAGCGTTTATATCATGTACTGTATATAACTCTGGGTGGCTTGCAACAGTTTAGAGCTCCTATACTCTTTTTAGTGGTGCAGGAATCCTGCTCTCCCTCTTGGAAACTGGCTGTACAGCTTTATGCAAGACTGGAAGTATTAACCAGATACAAGGACAGAATGGGAATGCCTTATCTGTAGCAAAATTCCAAACATTTCAAATGTTACACATGTCAGAATAAGACTCACTGATCAGCCTTTCTGACAGCTGGATGTTTAGGTAAGATGTAAAAGGGCAGTTTATTTATAGTTTGGTTGAGGAATTTTTGTCATACTTTTTTAAATATAGTTTTTCCTGGCCTGGGGGTTGTAAGGGTTGATTTGAGGGATATGTGAGTGTGAGTGAATTAATGAATGAGGGAGGGAGGGAGCATTTGTGTGAATTTCTGTAAGAAAGGGATATTGTGGTTTTAGATATATTAAAGTGATCCTAAGTTTAGCAACAGCAATAGCATTTAGATTTATATACTGTGTCATAGTGCTTTACAGCTCTCTGTGAGCAGTTTACAAATGTCAACATATTGCCCCCAATAATCTGGGTCCTCATTTAACTAACCGCGGAAGGATGGAAGGCTGAGTCAAGACTGATCTCCTGGCAATGGGCAGAGTTTGCCTGCAATTCTGTATTCTAACCATTGTGCCACCATGGCTCATTAATATACTATATTTTACACACCATATCTGCTCTGTTTCCCTTGAAGGGCTAGTAAGAAATGGGAATGGGTACAGACCACAAGCCGCTCCTCTTTATTTGTATTACCTATTTTTAATAGGTAAAATTATATGATTCAGAAGAAACCAAACCAATAATGACATTACAATATTCAGATAAAATGACAAAATATATATCTTTATATCTTTAAATTATAGAATAACTATAATAGAAGAAAAATATTTTAGTTGGTTGGGGTTTTTTTGGTGAGGTATTATAATTATAATAACAAAATAACAGAATTGGAAGGAACCTTGGAGGTCTTCTAATCCAACTTTCTGCTCAAGCTGGAAACCTTATACCATTTCAGACAAATGGTTGTCCAATCTCGTCTTAGAAATCTTCAGTGTTGGAGCACATATACAGCTTCTGGAGGCAAGTTGTTCCACTGATTAATTGTTCTAATTGTCAGGAAATTTCTCCTTAGTTCTAGGTTGCTTCTCTCCTTGATTAGTTTCCACCCATTGCTTCTTGTCCTGTCTTCAGGTGCTTTGGAGAATAGGTTGAGCCCCTCTTCTTTGTGGCAGCCCCTTAAATATTGGAACACTGCTAACATGTCATCCCTAGTCCTTCTTTTCATTAAACTAGACATACCCAATTCTTGTAACCTTTCTTCATATATTTTAGTCTCCAGAGCCCTAATCATCTTTGTTGCTCTTCTGGGCGCTATTTCTAGCATCTCAACATCTTTGTTATATTCAGGCAACCAAAGCTGAATGCAATATTCCAAGTGTGGTGTTACCAAGGCATGATAAATTGGTATTAACACTTCATATGATCTTGATTCCCTTCTGTTAATACAGCTTAGGACTGCATTGGGTTTTTTGGCTGCTGCAACACACTCCTTGCTCACATTTAAGTGATTGTCTACTAGACTGTAAGTTCCCTCTCACAATTACACTCTATATGTTATTAAGCAGCTTTGGTTGCTATCACCCAAAATTCTTCAAAGCAGATTCTAGCAAGAGAGGCTCACTAGATTTTGTAGGATTTGTTGTACTTTTCATACAAGGAGAAACTCTAAATTTCACTTGATTCCTTAGAGCAGGGCTGTCACATGCTGGCCATGCCCACGCCTGATTTAGCAAAGGAGGAAAAAGTCCCATGTGACAGATAACAGATAATCAGAGTTGGAAGGGACCTTGTAGGTCATCTAGTCTAACCCCCCGCTCAAGCAGGAGACCCTACACCATTTCTGACAAATGTCAGTCCAATCTCTTCTTGAAAGTCTCAAGTGATGGCGCTCCCACAACTTCCGAGGGCAAGCTGTTCCATTGGTTGATTGTTCTCACTGTCAGAAAGTTTCTCCTTATTCCAGGTTAAATCTCTCCTTGTTCAGTTTCCATCCATTATTCCTTGTTTGGCCTACAGGAGCTTTAGAAAATAGCTTGACTCCTTCCTCCCTGTGGCAGCCCTCAAATATTGGAAGACTGCTATCATGTCTCCCCTGGTCCTTCTCTTTACTAGACTAGCCAAGCCCAGTTCCTGCAACCGTTCATTTAGCCTCCAGTCCCCTAATCATCCTGGTTGCTCTTCTCTGTACTTTTTCAAAAGTCTCAACATCTTTTTTATAATGTGGTGAACAAAACTGGATGCAGTACTCTAGGTGTGGTCTTACGAAGGCTTTATAGAGTGGTATTAGTACTTCCCTTGATCTTGACTGTATCCCTCTGTTAATACAATTTAGGATTGCATTAGCTTTTTTGGCTGCTGCTGCATACTGCTGGCTCATATTTAGCTGGTTGTCCACTAAGATTCCAAGATCCCCCAACCAGAAGGTGGCTTCTCTTTTTGGATGCCTTGCTCTTCTTGTGTGACTGGTGTCCAATACACAATCATGTATTGGAATCAATACATGATTCACACTTTCTCCTTTCCAAAGTAAGTTCTTCTTCTAGGACCATGATCCCCAGCTTACTTGAGTTATCATTATCACAACTATCTTGACCTGTCACTTTAGTGTCCCTATTAAGGTCAGCAAGGGCACTGTCTCTGTTATGCCGGGAAAGAGCAAAAGCTTTGCGTTTATGGTCCACAGCTCTCACCCTGCCAGATCCCACGGTTGTCCATACTGCCCTTTTCCTGTAGGATCTTTGTGGTAGTGGGGGTTGGTAGCAGGGCAGCTCAATAGATGGCTGGATTGGGCACCTAATTTCTGCTTGGAGAGCACAGATTAGAGATTGTAGATAGGTAATCTGTCCATGTAGACTGGTAATTTTTTTTACAAAGAGGACAGTATCCAAGTTTGAAAAGAGTACTGCGAAAGACAGCTGTAAAACAAGTATTACACTCAACTAAGCCAGTCATTTTGAAATGAAATAAAATCACAATCTCAAGCGCGTTTACCCTAAATGTATTATTGGTATTCTTGATATATAGTTATATGATTCGTGCGCCGTTAGGCGCGCAGGCCTCTATCTTTCTCCTTTTTACTCACCCTCTGCTTCCTTCACAAGCAGCCAGCAGCTCTTCCCACAACCTGTGGGAATTTGAAATGCAATGACGCCACTGTGATGACATGAGTTTGACTCCCTTGCCTTAGAGGCAAATGCTACTAACTTTTCATAGCTGGGAACAGATATTGGAGAAATGATGGGGCTGGTTTACTTGGAATAACAAGATGCTTGCTTGTGAATTGTTTCTAGTTACTGTAAAGAAATTTAAACCCATACATGAGTTTTTGACTACATATTTTGCTACGTTTGTGCATTTTATCAGAATTTCTTCATCATCAGCTATATGCTGTCAAATCATTCAGACTGCCAGAGGCCTGCAACAAGATCAAATGTAATAAAATGTCTATTATGAGGTTTAAAAAATAATTGTTTGCTAATTTGTATGTTCAAATGTTTGGCAATTACAGCCATATAAATCAAATAATATTCTGAGCAAAGGAAGGCAGGTTGGTGTCTTCTAACTACTGAGCTACAGTTTCCAGCATCTCCTGTTGTTAGCCGTGTCTTTTATGGATCATGAAAAAATATATCCATCTCTATGGTACTTAAGCTGATAAACACAAAGTAGCCTATTAAAGGAAGATAGAATTGAGCTATTTCTCTTTCTGAAGGTATGAGTTCCTCTTGTTTGTTTATGTTTCAGAAAAAAACATGTTCACATATCAAAAGCAGTTTAAGATTGAATTAACTCTTCTGTAATTTTCTCTGAAAATTTCATCTGAAATATGTGGGAAGCATAGTTATCTTTCGGTAAAAACTTAATTAAATCCATCTGCTCAGTGTAGCTATTTTAGTCTAAGAGAACACTAAGTGGCTTCTCAGTTCTATCAGACCAATACAAATAATAAAATCTGACTCTTTGAGCTGCTCGTTTGCTTTCATTTTAATGACACAAGATTTGCATATTCTTATACAAGCAAATATTATGTACAACTTGGTAACACAGGTTTTCAAGGACTCAAACTTTCTTACCCCATTTCCCCTTCATTTCTTAACCAAACAGCAAGCATCTATCAACTCCAGAATATTATGACAGAAAGCTGTCAGCTATCATCAATTCACAGAATTTCCTAAAGCTAAAATTTAAGCAACATGGCATGGTTTTAGGCAAAAAATAAATAAATAAGGAAACAGTACTTTTATCCCAAAGGCCAGAAGAACAAATGTAGAAGAATAAGAGATAGATCTTTTTACAATAAATTTCACAATACTTAAGTACGTAACTAACAACTGAGAAATTTAGCTCTGTCTGATTTATTCAAATAGTCTGTGGCACAATGATTTAATTACCTACAGGTTAAATATTTACATAGAGTTACATTAAGATTTGACTTTAAAGTGTTAAACCTGATAGAACCATTACAGCCTACGGCTTAAAAAAAGACCAATCAAAACTGAAATATATATACTGGGGCCACTGGTAAAGAAATAGCCATTGCAGACTTCCTAACATGAGGCGGTCATATCAAGGCTGCAATCATCTGACAACCACTAAATTGCACCAAAGAGCTTGAGTTCTGTCATTTAATGGTCATCTGGAATGTTGCAGCCCAGATGTGGTGGTGTTAATGTAGTTTCCTTGGCTTTTTGTTGTGAACAGACCACATAGGACAAATTTTCTAGATGATGATGGTGATGATGATAATGATGATGATACTTCTAATAAGGATAATAAAAATATAGCAAAAGAAAGCAAAGCTAATATTACCAATAATAACAGGCAATCCCAAAGCAACTGAAGCATCACTTGGATACCAACAGCACTGCCAAATTCACCACCAGTCAATTGCAAAAGACAGCTTTACTTGAAATAGTTTCCATCTGGTGACAATATCTGTAACACCATCAACCATCCACATCTGCCTACCTTGGGAAGGACTCAATACGTGGTTAAACGGCCAAATCCAGTCTGAACATATATCTGACTATGCGATGAACCAAAATAAAAAATAACTGCCAATTAATGTTGCTAAACATTATCACATGGCTGCAGTTATAAATGAATACCTGGAATGCAAATGAATATTGAAAAAAATGTAATAAAAGCACAAACAGAATGGTAGCAAAGAAAAATATTACATGATTAACATCGGCATCTTTTGTATTTCCTCACATTTTTCAGTATATATATACGGTTCAGATGAACACTATACAGAAGCCTGATGATGGCAGATGAGATTCTGCCGAAATGTTGCTACAACTTTAAAAGCACAACTACAATGACGTGGGAAAATACCCGAACAAAGCTGAATGCCATACATGTAAGTACCCGCGAAAACTTAAGAATATATATATATATATATATATATATATATATAGATCTTTGGTTATTCGGGTTTTCTCCCACGTAAGATTGGAAGTATCACTCTGAGAAGCACAGAGCTGAAGACAGAAGCCTGAAGATGATGAATGAGACTTCATCGAAATGTTGCCTAGATACTTCCAATCTTACGCGGAGAAAACCGAATAACCAAAGATCCAGAGAACCTCAGAATATATATATATATATATATACATATATATATATATATATATGTTTTCTTAAGTTTTGGGTACAGAAAACAAATATATATATCATATATATAGATTTGAATATATTGCTGTGCCATATCCTGATATATTGGTCTCGGAGTTGCTGTGTTCTGCTTGATTGTCTCTATATCTTCGTCTGTTTTTGGCTACCATATATATATATATATATATATATATATAACAAAGGAAAAGAAGATATTAGAGACACCATGCACATCACACAGACTCATCGATGAAAAAAACCATTCTGCAACACCAATCATCTGACTCGACTGATACGACACAACAGAACCTGATGATGGCAGATGAGATTCTGCTGAACGTGCTACAACTTTAAAGAACTCAATGCGTGGGAAAATACCAACAGGACACCATATTATATATATATATATATATATATATATATATATTTCTTAGGATGCTAAGAAACCCTAAAGACAAAATCGAGTTAGAAAACCAAGGAGTATACGAGATCCCTTGCACCGCCTGCCACACCACATACATTGGACAAACTAACAGGAGAATAAGTGCACACGTTGAAGAACATAAGAACTCAATCAAAAAGAAGAACCGACCTCTTCCCTGGTCCAACACCTCAAAGCCACAGGACATGAGATTGACTTTAAAAATACCAGAACTATCGCCAAAACTGAACACTTCAACAACAGAATAATCAGAGAAGCCATAGAGATAGAAAAACGCCCACACAGCATGAATAAAAGAGATGACACCTCCCGCTTACCAGCCATTTGGAAACCCGCCCTCATGAACAGACGAGTACCTAACATGATGAATGACACCAGACCCACACCCACGAGGCCACACAAGATGTCACCACCACACTTCCACGTAAAAAGCAGACTCACACCCACACAGAAGATGAGACACGACCACAGACCAGAAGCCACACTGCAGCTGCATCACTACCCACTTCAACCCCCTGAGCCATACATGAAGCGAACTGACCCCCACCATGAAGATGCAGCACGACCACGAACTCGAAGCCAAACAGCAAGATCACAGCTCACCAGCTCAAATCCCCAATAACTAAGACCAACCTGAGCACAACCAAGCCCCCACCTGAACAGAACACACCTCCAGCCAATCAGAACATGGCCAACCCCCAACTAATCAGAACACAGCCAAACCCCCAACCAATGAGAACACACCCCCACCCAATCAGAACACAGACAAGCCCCCAACCAATCAAGTCACACCCCACTAGCAGTTAAAAGGAAGCAGCAGCTGCAAGCTCACATCACTCTGAGAAGCACAGAGCTGAAGACAGAAGCCTGAAGATGATGAATGAGACTTCATCGAAACGTTGCCTAGATACTTCCAATCTTACGCGGGAGAAAACCCGAATAACCAAAGATCCACATACAAATACCCGGAGAACCTCAGAAAACAAATATTGCACCTCTACGGGAGGAAACCCACCATCTGACCAGGACTTATGAAAAACTTGAAGTCCAAAGAGCTTCCATTTTATGTGACCTCGCATTCCTATGCAACTGCCGAGATCAAAATTTAATTCCCACAAGCTTCCAATTGAAATTCCACACCAACACAGCAGCCACCAAACGCATCCTAAAAAGAACAGAATTGGCCCTAATTAGAAATGAACTTCACACAAAAGATTTCTCCTAGACAAAATCAACAAAGATCTCCTCACACTTCACCTCAGACTCAGCAACAAGATTCACCCCTTACTTTGGGACAAATCCAAACAACTCGCTGTCTGGAGAGCCGAAACACAGACCACCCTCAAGACAGACACACACACCAAAAACTCAGAAAACTACAACAACGCCAGAAACCAACTCCTCCCCCTCACAGCCACACATGAAACAAACAGTGCACAACATCTCAGACAAGATCCTCACGAAGCCGAAACCAAAGTCCTTTCAAAAGGATTCAACTTTGCTGTCGCTCCCAAACACATCCCCACAGAAACCATCATATGCGGAGTTGAAACCAGCCTGACCAAAACCAACCCTGATGATGCTAATAGAATCAGACTTGAAATCACCAACATCCTCTGCACTAGCAAACCACCCAAAAGCAACTTATCCAAAGAAGAACAAACTGCACTACGTAACCTGAAAGAAGACACCAGCATAATAATCCTACCAGCAGACAAGGGCAGCGCGACAGTGGTTATGAACACATCTGACTACCAAACCAAGTTAACCAACCTACTCCTAGACCCCACATACAAACCCCTAAAGACAGACCCCACCACCTACCTAGAAAAAACCATCAGATCCAAAATAAAAGCCTCCCCCATCAGTGAAGAAATCCAGCAAAGAATCATACCCAAAGAGAAATCATCCAGATGCCCGAAGCTTTATGGTCTCCCCAAGATACACAAAGAAGGAACTCCACTTAGACCAATAGTCAGCTCCATAGGCTCACCTCTAAAAAACCTAGCCAAATTTCTCGCCAAACAACTACAGCCCTATGCAGAATCCATCAACTCACATGTAAGAAACTCATTCCAGTTCATCGAGATCATAAAGAAACAAAACTTACAACCCAGCGACCTACTAGTGAGCTTCGATGTCATATCCCTCTTCACCCAAGTGCCAATAAAAGAAGCCTTGACAGCCATCCAAAACAAATACAACCCCCCAGCACATCCTAGATCTGACCAACCACTGTCTATCCAATACATACTTCACCTACAACGGACAAAAATACAAACAAATAGAAGGAGCACCCATGGGATCACCCGTCTCACCTGTCATCGCAAACCTCTACATGGAACACTTTGAAACACAAGCTCTAGAGAAATATGATCACAAACCCAAACTCTGGCTCAGATACGTAGATGACACCTTCATAATCTGGCCACACAGGAAAGAAAAACTGAACAACTTCCTCACACACCTCAACAGCCTACACCCCAAAATACAATTCACCATGGAAACAGAAGCTAACAATCAACTTCCCTTCCTAGATGTCTTGGTATACAAAAAACCCAATGGCTCCCTAGGACACACCATCTACCAGAAGAAAACACATACAAACCGCTATCTACACGCACTCTCACACCACCACCCAGCACAGATCAATTCCGTAGCTGAGACACTCATCTCCAGAACAAAATGCTTAGCTGATGAACAACACCTAAAAACCGAACTAAACACTCTCACCAACGTACTAACAGCCAATGGATTCCAAAGAAAGAAGATTACCCACCTAATCCAAAAAGAAACCCCAACCAAAATCCAAGACAGAGAACAAGAGAGAGCGGCAAAGCCCTCCTCCCATATATAAAAGGCACTACAGACAAAATCAGCAAGATCCTCCAAAAACACAACATTAAAACAGCATTCTGCACAAACAGAAAAATATCCACCATCCTAAGAAACCCTAAAGACAAAATCGAGTTAGAAAACCAAGGAGTATACGAAATCCCTTGCACCGCCTGCCCCACCACATACATTGCACAAACTAACAGGAGAATAAGTGCATGCGTTGAAGAACATAAGAACTCAATCAAAAAAGAAGAACCGACCTCTTCCCTGGTCCAACACCTCAAAGCCACAGGACATGAGATTGACTTTAAAAATACCAGAACTATCGCCAAAATCAAACACTTCAACAACAGAATAATCAGAGAAAGCCATAGAGATGAAAACGCCCACACAGCATGAATAAAAGAGATGACACCTCCCGCTTACCAGCCATTTGGAAACCCGCCCTCATGAACAGACAGAGTACCTAACATGATGAATGACACCAGACCCACACCCATGAGGGCCACACAAGATGCCACCACCACACTTCCACGTAAAAAGCAGACTCACACCCACACAGAAGATGAGACACGACCACAGACCAGAAGCCGCACTGCAGCTGCATCACTACCCACTTCAACACCCCTGAGCCATACATGAAGCGAACTGACCCCCACCATGAAAATGCAGCACGACCACGAACTCGAAGCCAAACAGCAAGATCACAGCTCACCAGCTCAAATCCCCCAGTAACTAAGACCAACCTGAGCACAACCAAGCCCCCACCTGAACAGAACAGCCTCCAGCCAATCAGAACACGGCCAACCCCCAACCAATCAGAACACAGCCAAACCCCAACCAATGAGAACACACCCCCACCCAATCAGAACACAGACAAGCCCCCAACCAATCAAGTCACACCCACACTAGCAGTTAAAAGGAAGAAGCAGCTGCAAGCTCACATCACTCTGAGAAGCACAGAGCTGAAGACAGAAGCCTGAAGATGATGAATGAGACTTCATCGAAACGTTGCCTAGATACTTCCAATCTTACGGGAGAAAACCCAAATAACCAAAGATCCATATATATATATATATATATATATATATATATATATATATATATATATATATATATATATATATATATATATATATATATGATCTTATGGATCTTTGGTTATTCGGGTTTTCTCCAGCGAAGATTAAAAGTATCTAGGCAACGTTCGATGAAGATGCTTGCTTCTTCGGCTCTGTGCTTCTCAGAGTGATGTGAGCTTTCAGCTGCTTCTTCCTTCTAACTGCCAGTGGGGGTGTGACTTGACTGGGTGGGGCTTGGCTGCGTTCCGATTGGGTGGGAGTGTGTTCTCATTGGTTGGAGGCTTGGCTGTGTGTTCTGATTGGTTGGGGGCTGGCCGTGTTCTGATTGGCTGGAGGCGTGCTCTGTTCAGGTGGGGCTTGGCCGTGCTCAGGCTAGTCCCAGCTGCTGGGGATTTGAGCTGGTGAGCTGGGATCTTGCTGTTTGGCTTTGAGTTCGTGGTCGTGCCACATCTTCATGGTGGGGGTCAGTTCACTTCATGTATGGCTCAGATGGGTTTGAAGTGGGTAGTGATGCAGCTGCAGTGCGGCTTCTGGTCTGTGGTCGTGTCTCATCTTCTGTGTGGGTGTGAGTCTGATTTTTACGTGGAAGTGTGGTGGTGGCATCTTGTGTGGCCCTCGTGGGTGTGGGTCTGGTGTCATTCATCATGTTGGGTACTCGTCTGTTCATGAGGGCGGGTTTCCAAATGGCTGGTAAGCGGGAGGTGTCATCTCTTTATTCATGCTGTGTGGGCGTTTTTCTATCTCTATGGCTTCTCTGATTATTCTGCTGCTGAAGTGTTCAGTTTTGGCGATAGTTCTGGTATTTTTAAAGTCAATCTCATGTCCTGTGGCTTTGAGGTGTTGGACCAGGAAGAGGTTGGTTCTTCTTTTTGATTGAGTTCTTATGTTCTTCAACGCGTGCACTTATTCTTCTGTTAGTTTGTCCAATGTATGTGGTGAGGCAGGCAGTGCAAGGGATTTCGTATACTCCTTGGTTTTCTAACTCGATTTTGTCTTTAGGGTTTCTTAGGATGGTGGATATTTTTCTGTTTGTGCAGAATGCTGTTTTAATGTTGTGTTTTTGGAGGATCTTGCTGATTTTGTCTGTAGTGCCTTTTATATATGGGAGGAGGGCTTTGCCGTTCTCTTGTTCTCTGTCTTGGATTTTGGTTGGGGTTTCTTTTGGATTAGGTGGGTGATCTTCTTTCTTTGAAATCCATTGGCTGTTAGTACGTTGGTGAGAGTGTTTAGTTCGGTTTTTAGGTGTTGTTCATCAGCTAAGCATTTTGTTCTGGAGATGAGTGTCTCAGTTACGGAATTGATCTGTGCTGGGCGGTGGTGTGAGAGTGCGTGTAGATAGCGGTTTGTATGTGTTTTCTTTGGTAGATGGTGTGTCCTAGGGAGCCATTGGGTTTTTTGTATACCAAGACATCTAGGAAGGAAGTTGATTGTTAGCTTCTGTTTCCATGGTGAATTGTATTTTGGGGTGTAGGCTGTTGAGGTGTGTGAGGAAGTTGTTCAGTTTTTCTTTCCCGTGTGGCCAGATTATGAAGGTGTCATCTACGTATCTGAGCCAGAGTTTGGGTTTGTGATCATATTTTTCTAGAGCTTGTGTTTCAAAGTGTTCCATGTAGAGGTTTGCGATGACAGGTGAGAGGGTGATCCCATGGGTGCTCCTTCTATTTGTTTGTATTTTTGTCCGTTGTAGGTGAAGTATGTATTGGATAGACAGTGATTGGTCAGATCTAGGATGTGCTGGGGGGTTGTATTTGTTTTGGATGGCTGTCAAGGCTTCTTTTATTGGCACTTGGGTGAAGAGGGATATGACATCGAAGCTCACTAGTAGGTCGCTGGGTTGTAAGTTTTGTTTCTTTATGATCTCGATGAACTGGAATGAGTTTCTTACATGTGAGTTGATGGATTCTGCATAGGGCTGTAGTTGTTTGGCGAGAAATTTGGCTAGGTTTTGTAGAGGTGAGCCTATGGAGCTGACTATTGGTCTAAGTGGAGTTCCTTCTTTGTGTATCTTGGGGAGACCATAAAGCTTAGGGCATCTGGAAGATTTCTCTCTGGGTATGA
Organism: Notechis scutatus; assembly: GCF_049901735.1. Classification (NCBI taxonomy): domain Eukaryota; kingdom Metazoa; phylum Chordata; class Lepidosauria; order Squamata; family Elapidae; genus Notechis; species Notechis scutatus. The sequence goes on along the minus strand of NC_142010.1, from coordinate 107,500,859 downwards.
TTCTTTGCTGGATTTCTTCACTGATGGGGGAGGCTTTTATTTTGGATCTGGTGGTTTTTTCTAGGTAGGTGGTGGGGTCTGTCTTTAGGGGTTTGTATGTGGGGTCTAGGAGTAGGTTGGTTAACTTGGTTTGGTAGTCAGATGTGTTCATAACCACTGTCGCGTTGCCCTTGTCTGCTGGTAGGATTATTATGCTGGTGTCTTCTTTCAGGTTACGAGTGCAGTTTGTTCTTCTTTGGATAAGTTGCTTTTGGTGGTTTGCTAGTGCAGAGGATGTTGGTGATTTCGAGTCTGATTCTATTAGCATCATCAGGGTTGGTTTTGGTCAGGCTGGTTTCAACTCCGCATATGATGGTTTCTGTGGGGATGTGTTTGGGAGCAACAGCAAAGTTGAATCCTTTTGAAAGGACCTTGGTTTCGGCTTCGGTGAGGATCTTGTCTGAGATGTTGTGCACTGTTTGTTTCATGTGTGGCTGTGAGGGGAGAGGAGTTGGTTTCTGGCATTGTTGTAGTTTTCTGAGTTTGTTGGTGTGTGTGTCTGTCTTGAGGGTGGTCTGTGTTTCGGCTCTCCAGACAGCGAGTTGTTTGGATTTGTCCCAAAGTAAGGGGTGAATCATGTTGCTGAGTCTGAGGTGAAGTGTGAGAAGATCTTTGTTGATTTGGTCTAGGAGAAATCTTTTGTGTGAAGTTCATTTCTAATTAGGGCCAATTCTGTTCTTTTTAGGATGCGTTTGGTGGCTGCTGTGTTGGTGTGGAATTTCAATTGGAAGCTTGTGGGAATTAAATTTTGATCTCGGCAGTTGCATAGGAATGCGAGGTCACATAAAATGGAAGCTCTTTGGACTTCAAGTTTTTCATAAGTCCTGGTCAGATGGTGGGTTTCCTCCCGTAGAGGTGCAATATTTGTTTTCTGAGGTTCTCGGGGTATTTGTATGTGGATCTTTGGTTATTCGGGTTTTCTCCCGCGTAAGATTAAAAGTATCTAGGCAACGTTTCGATGAAGTCTCATTCATCATCTTCAGGCTTGCTTCTTCGGCTCTGTGCTTCTCAGAGTGATGTGAGCTTTCAGCTGCTTCTTCCTTCTAACTGCCAGTGGGGGTGTGACTTGACTGGGTGGGGGCTTGGCTGCGTTCTGATTGGGTGGGGGTGTGTTCTCATTGGTTGGAGGCTTGGCTGTGTTCTGATTGGTTGGGGGCTGGCCGTGTTCTGATTGGCTGGAGGCGTGCTGTGTTCAGGTGGGGGCTTGGCCGTGCTCAGGCTAGTCCCAGCTGCTGGGGATTTGAGCTGGTGAGCTGGGATCTTGCTGTTTGGCTTTGAGTTCGTGGTCGTGCCACATCTTCATGGTGGGGGTCAGTTCGCTTCATGTATGGCTCAGATGGGTTTGAAGTGGGTAGTGATGCAGCTGCAGTGCGGCTTCTGGTCTGTGGTCGTGTCTCATCTTCTGTGTGGGTGTGAGTCTGATTTTTACGTGGAAGTGTGGTGGTGGCATCTTGTGTGGCCCTCGTGGGTGTGGGTCTGGTGTCATTCATCATGTTGGGTACTCGTCTGTTCATGAGGGTGGGTTTCCAAATGGCTGGTAAGCGGGAGGTGTCATCTCTTTTATTCATGCTGTGTGGGCGTTTTTCTATCTCTATGGCTTCTCTGATTATTCTGCTTCTGAAGTGTTCAGTTTTGGCGATAGTTCTGGTATTTTTAAAGTCAATCTCATGTCCTGTGGCTTTGAGGTGTTGGACCAGGGAAGAGGTTGGTTCTTCTTTTTGATTGAGTTCTTATGTTCTTCAACGCACACTTATTCTTCTGTTAGTTTGTCCAATGTATGTGGTGAGGCAGGCAGTGCAAGGGATTTCATATACTCCTTGGTTTTCTAACTCGATTTTGTCTTTAGGGTTTCTTAGGATGGTGGATATTTTTCTGTTTGTGCAGAATGCTGTTTTAATGTTGTGTTTTTGGAGGATCTTGCTGATTTTGTCTGTAGTGCCTTTTATATATGGGAGGAGGGCTTTGCCGTTCTCTTGTTCTCTGTCTTGGATTTTGGTTGGGGTTTCTTTTTGGATTAGGTGGGTGATCTTCTTTCTTTGAAATCCATTGGCTGTTAGTACGTTGGTGAGAGTGTTTAGTTCGGTTTTTAGGTGTTGTTCATCAGCTAAGCATTTTGTTCTGGAGATGAGTGTCTCAGCTACGGAATTGATCTGTGCTGGGTGGTGGTGTGAGAGTGCGTGTAGATAGCGTTTTGTATGTGTTTTCTTTTGGTAGATGGTGTGTCCTAGGGAGCCATTGGGTTTTTTGTATACCAAGACATCTAGGAAGGGAAGTTGATTGTTAGCTTCTGTTTCCATGGTGAATTCAAAGCCAAACAGCAAGATCCCAGCTCACCAGCTCAAATCCCCCAGCAGCTGGGACTAGCCTGAGCACGGCCAAGCCCCCACCTGAACAGAGCACGCCTCCAGCCAATCAGAACACGGCCAGCCCCCCAACCAATCAGAACACAGCCAAGCCTCCAACCAATGAGAACACACCCCCACCCAATCGGAACGCAGCCAAGCCCCCACCCAGTCAAGTCACACCCCCACTGGCAGTTAGAAGGAAGAAGCAGCTGAAAGCTCACATCACTCTGAGAAGCACAGAGCTGAAGAAGCAAGCCTGAAGATGATGAATGAGACTTCATCGAAACGTTGCCTAGATACTTTTAATCTTACGCGGGAGAAAACCCGAATAACCAAAGATCCACATACAAATACCATGAGAACCTCAGAAAACAAATATATATATATGTATATATATATATATATATATATATATATATATATATATATATATATATATTATGTATGTATGTATGTATGTATGTATGTATATGTATATGTATATGTATATGTATATGTATATGTATATGTATATGTATATGTATATGTGTATATATATATATATATATATATATATATATATATATATATATATATATATACTTATTCCTTTACCATTGCTTCTTACTCTTACTATAAATCAATATCTTTTATCCTTACATCTCAATCTTCTCCATGGTATATTTACATATTTATATATTCCCTCATTCTTTTCCTAATTGCCATTTTCTTTTCTTTTTATTTCTAAACCACTCATACCAGGCATACCAGGCCCTATAATAAATTGAATCTTCTCTATCTTTTATTTTCATCATTAGCCTGTCCATTTCTATACAATCTATTATTTTTTTAATAACCATGCCTTCCAGTGGAACCCTTTTTCCTTCCAGAGTTTTGTGTACGAAATCCTTGCAGCTGTTAATATATGTAACATATTATATCTATCTGTTTTATTGCATTTTTGTGTTATTATACCTAATAAAAAAGTTTCCGGATTAAATTCTATTTTCTGATTCATGATTTCTTCTATCTATTGTCTAATTGTATTCCAATATTTTTTCACTTCCTGGCATGTCCACCAGGTATGAAAATAAGTGCTTAAGTTTTGTTTTATGCTTTTTAAAATTTGGAAACTTAATAAAAAAAAATTTTTTTTTTAAAGAAAAGTATTACATGATTAATTTATACAAAATTCGAAGGTTAGGGTTAGTAGATAAAGATAAACCTGGCAGTGGCTTCTAAGTAGAACATAAAAAAAAAGAAACTGAAGGCTTGATTATGAATGTGCAAGCGAACAAGCTATCTGAAAATAATGCAATCAAGGCAAGAATTGAAAAAAATCATCTAATGATTCAAAGTGCAAATTGTACAAAGAAGCAGATCATATACTCAGTTCATGCAAGAAGATTGCACAAACTGATTATAAACAATGACCTAACACACTCGTCAATTTACTGGAATATCGATATGTGCCAGTAATGAAAAATAACCTGAAAATAGCAGGTTAAACTATTGTGGTATTTTTGAATATAGACTGATAAAATTTTGACTCATTATGAAACATATATAACCATGACTGAAAAGAAGAAAATATGGATAATTGATGTGACAAAAGCAGGGGACAGCAAAATACAAGACGAAGAATTGGAGACGCTCTCAAAGTAGCAAGATCTGAAAATCAAAAGTGGTTATGACCATGATGATTCTAGTGTTTATCAGTACACTGGATGTTATACCAAAAAAATATTGGACAACACCTAAAAAAAATCTGTGAATTGATAAAATGTCTGTCAATTGCAAAAGGTCACATTGCTTGGATCCACATATGGATCCATTACAACATTTTAGGGTCTTAGGAAAAGCCCAATGGGTATTAAGCAGGGGTGGGATTCAATTTTTTTAACAACTGGTTATGTGGGTGTGGCTTAGTTGGTGGGTGTGGCTTGGTGATCATGTGACTGGGTGGACATAGCTTGATGGTCATGTTATTGGCTGGGCGTGACCAACTCAATATCATTCACATCAAGGCACACATCTCCTTGCCTGGCCTCTCATGACTGTGGGGATGCTGCAACAATCGTAAGTGTGAAAAATGGTCAGAAGTCATGTTTTTCAGTGCCATTGTAACTTTGAATGGTCACTCCACACAAGCAAAGTACCAGCAAAAGAGGAAAAAAAACCTCCAGAGACAGGAAGTCTAGTCCTGCCAAGAATGTAATAAGGGTTAACAGAGAGGCAGTTTCTGTAAGCAACTCCAGAATGTTTCCTTCCTGCCTTCCTTACAGGATTAGGCCAGTAATTTCTTCTAACAACTGGTTCTCCAAACTGCTTAGAATGTTAACAACTGGTTCTAGCAAATAGGTGAGAACTGGTAGAATCCCACCCCTGGTATTAAGGGCAGCACCAGTTAATGAACTGGCAGCTGTGACATCACATTGTTGTGAACAGAGAATAATAAATTATATGGCACTCAATTCCTAATGACTCTGGGCAGTAATCTTTCTTCTTAGTGATGTCTTCCCTGGGGATTAAATATAGATGTGAGAAGCTAAGGCAATAGGAATGGCTTAGGATATAGAGACATGCTCCTTGGTCATCTTGTAGTTAAAAATTACACAAACCACTCATAAACATTTTCTTGAAACACTCTTCCAGGATAGCTATTTCTTTTTTATAACATTGAATGAGGACAATTGAATAATGCAGAAGAGCATTTTAATATAACATACTACAATGTTAACTGCCTGGTTGTTACAAACTAAAACATTTTCTTCTTTACCTTTTTAAAGTAGCCAGCTTTTTTTCCCCAAGGAGCTACAAATAGGTGCTGCTATGTCCCTGGCCCTCCTGTTCAGAAGGATCTTTTTGCTCTTGAATCTGAAATGAATCATAACCCTAGAAGTTAGTTCATTTTATTACCAAAGTTTAGAGCTCTTGCTAGATTATTTTTTAACAAAAGGGACAAAGAACATTCTTGCAATGTTTAAGAGCTAACTGCTTGATCACAACATAAACTTTCATGGATCATTATCTACTTCACAAAATACATTGAATACTATCCTGAATGAGGAGTATACTGTAGTATATACTTTGCTGTGGAGGAGGGAGAAATAATAAAAGGAATGTCAGACAGCAATAAAATCTAGAAAGCAAAACAGTATAAATAATCTATCAATAATGGCTTTTAATTTTAAAAAAGTTGGATGTGATAGACATGCATGCATTGATGAGCTATGTAATGCACAGAATATAAGTCCCTCAGCTTTGTTTAACCCATAATAAATGCTGCTCAAACTTCTAATACATTCTAGTACAGCTACTTTGCAATGTGTCAGCCTTCAAGATTTTCTTCCTTTGCTTTGCATCTTTCAGCTGTCATAAGTAACGGGGGGAGGTGGGGGGACATTGTTATGGGAAGCGAGCTGGAGGCGTTACAAAACAGAACTGTATAAGTTGGGGGGGAAGTTTCTTGCTTAGGATTCTATCCTATGCTATGCGCAGCCGCAACTCTTTACCAAAATATGTCAAGGTTAACGGACAGAGGCCTCATCGCCACCTGGAGATGCCCACATGATGATATACACAACTTTTAATTGGATGAGCCAATTGAACTATTGGGTGTAGGAACGTTGCCATCACTTTGTATATGTGATTTACACACTCATTTTCTCAGATTCAGAATTCTTTTGTTGCTACCACTTGATTTCCACTAAAAGATATCTTTTCTCTAATTAATGGACTGTTAAGTATTTTTTTCTTGGATTTTGAATGGAGCACCAGCTGACACAATGAAAATGGCCTTTGCAATTCCTTTGCTCAAGGATGACATTAGTGGCAGAATGTCCTGAGCAGTTTTGACAAATCTTTGCTCAAGATCTCCAGTTTAAATCCATATAGTAAAGATGACATCTGTATATGCCAGTTAAAAGAAAAAGCACTAACTGAGGAAGTAATGTATGACTATAAAGATAGTGTGAAGACACTGCCATATTTTGATGGCATTTATAATCTAATAGAACTCCAATATCTGTTGGTAAGTCTCATGTAATGAATTTGATAAGATTTGACATTAGAAATGAAAGTTAATGAAATTGGATCAAAAGTAAATACTGGGTATTGTTTCTGAATTATTTTTTAATATGTTCTATAGACACAACCAAATGACAGGCACTTATTTCCCTCTCGATTATTTTTATTTAAAATAACACCAATGTTACATTTAATGAAGAAAGAAAATAGAGACAAACGTCTTACAATGATGAAACCTGCATCAATTGATCAAATATTCAGTGTGAGTTGATTGTGGCTGGTCAATTATCACTTATCTACCACAATCAGGAATATCCCCAGAACCTAATAAATGAGAATAAATATAAAATAAATCTTTATTTTCCCACCCACCCCTCCTAAGGGCTGTGAGTATATCATGCATTTTGTTCTAATTGACATTAAACTTCTTTATGTGGATGCACTACTGGTTTAGGTCCAAAGTTTAAAGGCCCTGAAGAAAAGTCACTAGAACACATGGATGTCTCTGTGGATTCAAATTTTGAATTCAAAATAATTGTGTAAAAAAAAAATCTTCAAGGAGATATATCTTTAAGCTAACATTTTAAATACTAAGGACACTACCTCGAAGAATAAAGAAATAAAATATTACATGCCTTAAAATACAGAGAGGGAGCATCTTTCTCTAAAATATAGAAAGAGCCACTTTCAGGGAAAATATTTTTGTATAGTTATTTCAGTGACATATTGGTCTGTGTAGGAAATCCAGGATATTTTGTTTTATGAAAAACAGTCCAAAGATACTGCTTTATTTAACAGCAAAGAGAAGATGTTTTATTTCTGGATAAATGTTTGTATACCTTGAATTTTTCATGACAGATAGTGAGCAGAACAGCATCCATGCCAAAAGAGTTAATAGTCTTCGGTGTAATTTCTTTCTACTTTCCTGATATTTTCACTGACAAAGTAGTAAGTTAGTTTTAGATATTTTTGAGTATGCTAGATGTTTTTGGGAAAGCCCATTTGGTCTAATGATCAAGGTACCAGGCTAGAAACTGAGAGATTGTGAGTTCTAGTTCCACCTTAGGAATGAAACCAGCTGAGTGACTTTGAACTATTCGATTTCTTTCAGCCCTGGGGAAATGATAGGAATAAACCATATCCATATTGCCAAGAATACTGCAGGGATTTGTCCAAGCAGCTCCCAGGAGCCAAGAGTGATTTGAAGAAATAAGAAAAAAAAAATTGCACTTCAACTCTCATGGGACCCAATCAGCCTGGTTAACATTAAGGAGCTGTGGGAGAAGCAGTCTAAAATAACAGGAAAATGTCAAGATGCCTTTCTGGTGGAGCTTTTTTACATGTATTTGCACCAAATGTTTAATTTGCACTTTAGATTTCTGAAAGTTATAGATCTAAGCAGGGCTGTCTTAACGCATGGGCCTGATGGGCACTTGCCTGTGGGCCAGTGGTGAGATTCAAGTTTTTTTTAACTACCGGTTCTGTGGGCGTGGCTTGGTGGGCATGGCAGGGGAAGGATACTGTAAAATCTCCAGTCAGAGGTGGTATTTGCCGGTTCTCCAAATTACTCAAAAATTCCGCTACCGGTTCTCCAGAACTGGTCAGAACCTGCTGAATACCACCTCTGCTGTGGGCCCCATGATCATAGGGGCCCCATACTAATTTGTGTATGCACCCTGTATCATATAAATACAAAAACTATATGGCTTATTGGGTATTATTGTGTTTTTCAAGCCTAGTGTATTGTTCAATGTTTATCATGCTGACTAGTTGTTCCTGCACAGCATGTTTTTAATGTTTCAACACCGATTTTGTTGGAAGTGCCAATAAAATAAATATATGTTTATCGACCATTTACATTTTTATTCATGTGACTAGTTGTCATAAGGGCCCCAGTACACTGCTTTGCCCGGGGCCCATAATGCTGTTAAGACAGCCCTGGATCTAAGGGATTAATGTGTATATAGTTATGAAAAGTGAGTCCTGAACTTTGTTGATGTTTCCAAGTTCTCACTGGTCTCTCTACCTTTTCTCGTACAGCCTGTTCTAAAAGGGTTTTATATTTGTTTCCTGTGACTGCAGGCTTGAACATGCATACCAATGTAGTCATGGTTTAAACAAAAGAATAATTCTGCCTGAGATTCTTTCAGAATTCAGAAGACAGACTAGATGAAATGCACCACTCACATATAAAGCTAAAGGTATTTCTACATGCAGCTTTAGCAGCTGAGCTGTCTGTAAATAACCTGGGAAAGATTTCAGGACTACAGTGGATAATTCAGTGGATATACTGTGCAGGAAGCATTTAAAAAAGACAAATTTCATGCTAAGAAGCATTAGGGAAAGAGATGGAAAGTAAAACTCTTGATGTTGTAAAGCCCTCATTCAAATGTACATCCACATCTGGAAAATTCTGTATAGTTCTAGTCATCAAATTTGAAAAAAGGATATTACAGAGTGGAAAAACACACAGGAGCAGGCAACAAAATATCTTTCTTACAAGAGAAGGCTAAAACATTTGGGACTCTTTAGCCTAGAAAAAAAGATGACCGAATGAAGACATGATTGCAGTGTATAAAAATCAGATGATTGGGCAAGGCCACAATTGTAATATATAAAATCACTCTCAGCATGGAGGAAGTGGGCAGAGAGAGAAACTTTTCACTTTTGCTTAAAATGCTAAAGGCCAGAGTCATCCATGGAAGCTATTTGGAAGGAGATAGACATACAGTATACAATTAATCATAGAAATTCATTATCACAAGTGAGTTAGGTGAAGGCCATTAAAGAGCCAGTTTAATATAATGGTTAAGGCATCAGGCTAGAAATTGGGGGACTGCGAGTTCTAGTCCTGCATGAAGCCTAAGCTGGGTGACTTTGGGCCAGTAACTCATTTTCTCACCCCTATGAAGGAGGCAGTGGCAAATCACTTCTGAAATCTGAAAACAAAAACTTTTCCCAGCGGTCACCAGAAGTCAATACTGATTGACTTGTAAGTGCAAAAGCAGGGAAACAAAACTTGAATGGCTTTAAAAGGGGGTTGCGTAGATTCCTGGTGTGTTAAGGGCTGTTTATTTTAAGAATACTTCTGAGATGGGGCCAGATGGCATGTTTGGAAATAACAAGAGAAAGGGAGTAACAGTAAGGGAAATGTATTTCAAAAGCTCCTGCTTGTTTCTGTTTGGCCACTGTGAGAAACCAAATTTTGGACTAAAATGAGCCTGGGCCTAATCCAGCAGAGCTATTTTCACATGTTTATGGAGCTCATAGAGACCATTGGGTGACTTAGAGCCTTTCAAAAAGTCCTAAGTCTAGAAGGGTGCTGACAGACTCACCCTAATTTTGGACTATCATAGCCTCTCCTATCTATAATATCTGATTCGGGCCGTTCACTACCTCTCAGCCAAATTACAAACCTCACAAGCTTTTTTTTATGACAGTGAGGTGGAGATCCTTCTGCAGCTCTCAAAAGAAAGGTGAATGGCAAATAGTGTTAATGAAACTGAAGAAGGGCTATTCCTAAAGTTGGAGGAGCCAATCTGGGTCAGTCACATCGACCAGAGGATTTCTCTTCTGAGCTTTCCAATATGTGCTGGAGCCCATCTTCAGAAAACAGCAGAGTGGGTGCTGATCTGTGTTTGGTATTTATATGGTGTAATTGATAGCTTTTTAGACGTAGATTGGGGAGTTGATGGCTGGCTATTAAGTTGTTGGGGAACTGGACTAGAAGACCTCCAAGGTCCCTTCCAGCTCTATTCTGATTGTGCTGCCAAGCTCTCACCTCCTAAGTACTTGACAAACTGGGGGTAAATTCCTAAAGTCTCCCAAGTAGATCTACATAGAACCAGCATGGTCATACTCCACTCAGTATCAAGGATGCAGCTGTAGAGATGGTCAACAGTATTAAGTATCTGGGGGTACAGATAACTAACAACCTGAAGTAGTCCCTCTATACTCATCCTTAGTGAAGTATCGGATGCATCGGATGAGGAGAGCACATCTTTCTCCTTCTGTCCTGACCACTTTTTACTAAGGAACAATTGAGAGTGTTTTAACAAACTGCATCACTGTTTGGTGGCTGCAGTGCCTCAGAGAGAAAGTCCATACAGAGAGTGGTTAAGGCAGCAGAGAAGATTATAGGAAGTTCACTTCCTGTCATTCAGGATACTGCTTATAAGAGCTATGTGCTTAGAGCTCAAAGCATTGTTAGAAACCCCACACACCCACTTCACAGTCTGTTTCTGTTGCTCCCCTCTGGGAGGAGGTTTCAAAGTATTTCTAGCAGGACTACCAGATTCTGTAACAGCTTTGTTCCCTATGTCATCTGTTTGGTAAACTCCCAAGATTCGTTTTTCTGGCCATATCCATGTATACATCGGAACTAGACTGTGTTGTTTCTCTGTGTCATATAATATATATGGGTATATGCATAATTTTGTATTTATTTTATTTATTCATTCCTTCTGTCACGGTTATGTAATGCATATGGGAGGGGATGACCCTTTGAGAGCTGTATGCAACGAAATTTCATTTTAATATATGACGATTAGTGTATATTCAAAGTGACAATAAAGTTGATCCAAGTCTTCCGTCCCAGGCTAGTTGCTTAACATGCACAAGACAATCCCACGAATCCAAACGCCCTCCCGTGAGAGCAACTGCAGTTCCCGACAAGCCTCGACTACTTGAGTAGCTTATAACTCCGACCGCCAAGCCACTGAAGAAGGAGGAGGAGGAGAAGCCAGGTCCCAGGCGATGCTGGAGCAGCGGGGCAGGCAAGGCTCGGGAACGGAGCCAGCCATTGGCCGCCTGGAGCCCCGCCGTGGGAGCGGGAGGCAGTGGCCACCGCGCGGCAAGTTGGAGGGGTGGGTGGCGAGACGACTGGCCCCACTTGCTCCGCGCTCGAAATGGAGCGCAACTTGAGCGCCGGGCTTGGCAACGAGTCTTCTCGGGCAGCGGGGGGGAATGGCGGGGAAATGGCGGCGACCTGGGTTTTTGGCGCCATCCTCTCCGTCATGTGTGTGGCTGGCGTGACGGGCAACGTGTACACCTTGGCGCTGCTCTGGCGCTCGGGCCGGGGCGCCCGGGGCGCGCCTTTGTCCGGCTCCATTGCCAGCCTGGCGCTGGCCGACCTGCTCTACCTGTGCTCCATCCCGTTCATCGTGGGCACGTCGGTGGCGCAGGACTGGTACTTCGGCGAAGTGGGCTGCCGCTTCCTGCTCAGCCTGGACCTGCTCACCATGCACGCCAGCATCTTCACCCTGACCGTCATGTGCACCGAGCGCTACCTGGCCGTCACCCGGCCGCTGGCCGTGCGGTACCGGGCGCCGCGCTTCCGCAGGATCACCGCCGGCGCCGTCTGGGGCATTTCGCTGCTGCTGACCCTGCCCATGATGCTGATGGTCACCCTGAGCCAGAGCGGCGACGGCAAGCAGATCTGTGCCCCGACCTGGAGCCCCGACGCCTTTCGCCTCTACCTGACGGTGCTTTTCAGCACCAGCATCCTGGCCCCCGGGCTGCTCATTGGCTGCCTCTACGCCCGCCTGGCCGCCACTTACTTGGAGTCGCAGAAGAACCCGCCGCGCAAAACGGGGCCCAAGCGGTCTCCCCGCCAGAAAGTTCTCATCCTGGTCTTCACCATCGTGCTGGTCTTCTGGGCCTGCTTCTTGCCCTTCTGGATCTGGCAGCTGGTGTCCCTCTACCATGGGCCCCTGGGGCTGCCGCTCCACATCCAGAAGTATATCAACTACCTGGTCACCTGCCTGACCTACAGCAATAGTTGCATCAACCCCTTTCTTTATATCTTGCTGACCAGGAACTACCGAGAGTATCTCCGTAACCAGCATAGGAAGTTCTACCGCTTCACTTCTTCCTTTCGGAAGAAGGGCTCCAACTTGAACTGTTCTTGGAAACGGTCATCCTGTTCGGGCACCCAGTCTGAGTCTGGGACAGAAGGTCTGGGGATGGCTGTACTAAAGGACTGCAAATGAACTTCCTCTCCCTCTTGCTTGTTGGGAAACCGTTTCCAAAGACCATCCAGGTGGGCCCCAGCAAGGTGAGATTTGCCATGTGGGTGGTCTGTTTTGAAAATGCCCAGGGTGGCCTTTATTTCCTCCATAACAAACTTTTTTAAAGTGAAACTTTCTTCTGTGTTAAGTATACACACAATTGTGTTTTGTTCAAAATCAGAAGTACATGTTAACCTTAAAAGTGACACAAGTTTACTCCAAGTCTTTGGGGTAAATTTAAGCATATAAATCAAGAAGTCTTTATTTAATTCATTAAGATAATTCTCAATAAGTCTTACCCTGTGTAGTAAGCTCTGGGATTGTAGAAAATTGGAGAGACTGGTTATTATAATACTTTAATTTCAGCAGAGGCTTTTTATTTAAAAAAAACACACTTTGGATTTATATAACTAGGAACAAATCTTTGCAAATAGATAAATATCACTCTTATCCATTCACAGAGATTATTAAGGTTATATCCCATATGTCTTGGTTTTGTTGTTTTCTTATACATGAGTGTTTTAATATAGTAGTTGATTTTAAGGGTCATAAAGGTAATAATAAAGATCCACAATTTAAATTGCAATATTTTAGTTACTTGGAATTAAGTAATTTTGAACTAAGTGCAGTTTACTCCTAAGTATGTATCATTCAGTTTTATGGCAGAGCTTAATATTTTGCATGCTTGTTGATTTGTTCTATAATCTTTCTGAAGGCTGGTGCTAGTGCATCATAGTTGTGCATCATAGGTTTGTTTTTTTTAATACTTTTTAAAATCAATATATTGAAACAAACAGCTATATTAACTTTAATGATGCAGTGATAATGGGCTAGATAAAGGTTATTGCAGGGTATTTTGCTAATCTTTTAAAAGAGTAATATTTCAAGAACTCAATATCTTTGGAAAACATTCTACCAAGATACACATATGTATCACTTTGTTCTGATTTTTCACCATTTATGTAGCTTGCAACAGTTCAATTCTCCCTGTCCAACACAAATTCTTCGGCCTTGGATACATTAATTTTCAAATCCATACTCCTTGTTTCATACAATTTAGCTAACATTTATTCCAATCATTTTGAACTTCAGCCAGCAACATAGCATCAGCTGAATATGGAAGTACATGCAAACAACAACAAAATGACATTAGAGTGTCATTGCAGGCAATATTAGCAGTATTGTCCTAAATGAGTTCATTACAAGATGAATCCCTTCTCAGGGATTCCCTTGCTAGCACAAATCAAATGATGTAATAGTTTAAGAGGCATGGATACCCTTCTGTTGCTGGGAGGAAGGTAGGCAAGCAGCAGCTCCAACTGAATGCCCCAGTTTCATGAACAGGATCTTTCACCTGGCTTTATGTGATAGCATCCCTAAGAGTCACCAAAGACTACCAGATAAACTACAGCCGCATACCCATTCTCGCCCTAAAATCACTACTGGTGCCATACCTGAAATCTGGAAATGCACTTCTTGAAGAGGGGGAGGGGGTCCCCACCCAGTCAGATTTCAGTAAAGCATGTCAGGTTGACTCTTTCGTTCACAATCAAGTCATGGACGAGATAAGCTTTATTATACAGGCTGACATAACATTCATTGAGCTATGATGATGAAACAAAGATTATCTGAAAACAAGTGTTCAACTTTTTAAAAAGTTAAGACCTATCTTTGTTCTTTAAGCAGCCTGCAGGAATAAATTTGATTTTTAATTACATCTAGAACAAATGATGGAACAGATATATTTAAAGAGTAAAGTGTCCTCCAAGCTGAGCTCTCTTCTTTGGTGATGTCATGGGTAGATCCATATAGTTCCTTGGCAACAGTACAGAGCTGATTTGCTTCCTGTCTCCTCATAGGTATTCCCTCCCCCCTAGTTTAATTTATAGTCTTGGTATTTTTTTAATTCCATCCATCCATCCAGGACCAACCTACTTAGCTCCTCAGCTTAGACAAGATTAAGCAAGTGCTACCATGTGCTGAGGCTAATGTCATTCTTCTCCTCACACTTATTTTTCTGTTACATTAATAATTACAACCTGGCGGCAGCTTTTAAAGGATTGTTTGCAGCTGTGTCCAAGGCTTTTAGGGTGTGTCTGGCCCTGCAGATTCTAAGCTTGTCCATTCCCACCTTAAAGGAATAGAAAGCTAACAATCCTTTCACTCATGTGCTTCCTGGCTAAGATGTCCACGCTTTACTTATTACACTTTTGCCTTTGCATCTTCTCTCTCCCTCATCCCAGCTTAGTCTTTTTCATTCTCAGCTAGCCCCTCCCTGTCTAGTTTTTCAACTTTTTTTCCTACTTCTGAAATTTTGCGAGCTGATTTTTTTTTCCTGCCATACACCTGTAACATGTTCACTTTCTTTCCAGACCTTTTTTTCCCAGTTGCAATCATCTCTGCATTTTTCAATGCTGCTTTTATTCAGCCCCAAAGTCTCTGAATTATTTATTTCCCTACTTCCCAGGATTCCTTCAGATTAAATCCAGAGTTCTCCCCATTACCAATAAAGTTCTTTTGAACTTGTAACAATAAATCTCTTTATTCTGCTTAAAAGATGATAGTTCATTAGTCATCATTCATTACCACTGATGGTCCTAAATCAAATTTTAAATCTTCACAGATGACAGGAACACTTGAACTATTAAGAAAGTGTTGCTGGCTTCTCCTTATTCATTATTCTAGGCTTTGCTCTCCTTCTTTGGCCCTGATCCTTATACAACAATCAAAGGAGAAAGTCCCAATCAAATCAAATACTGTAGGTGAAGGTCTCATTCTGTGTTACCAAGTGCCTATGGCTTCTATTGTCCATCATCAACCAAGAGACTGCCAGGTTGAAGGGCCCATTGGACATGTCACCCATTTTTCTGCTTCCTTCTATTCTTATTCTGCTTCTGCTGTTTCTGTCTGTCACGCTATTTCCCCCCCCCCCTCCAGTACCCTTATCAGACAAGGGTGCTGATAACTTTTCTTCTTTGTTGACTTAAACTTTTTGAATCAGAATCAGTATAGAGCTGGAAGGGACCTTGGAGGTCTTCTAGTCCAGCCCCCTGCCCAAGCAGGAGATCCTACACTATTTCAGACAAGGAACTGTCTTAAAAACCTCCTGTGATGAAGCACCCACAATGTCTGAAGGCAAGCTGTTCCACTGGTTAATTGTCCTATCTATCTATCATCTATCTATCTATCTATCTATCTATCTATCTATCTATCTATCTATCTATCTATCTATCTATCTACCTACCTACCTACCTACCTACCTATCATCTATCTATCTATCTATCTATCTATCTATCTATCTATCTAATCTAATCTAATCTAATCTAATCTAATCTAATCTAATCTATCCATCTTCCAAGTCACTTTCATGATACATGAAGCAGTCCTTCTTAAATGTTGTGATTGGTTTGCTTATGAGGCCAATGTATGTGACAGTTCACAAACTATGTTAAAATGATATTGGAAAGAAAATAGGAACATCTGTGTCTCCTGTCATGCATGAAGATTGTGGAATATGATTTGGAACCAATTGCTTCAGGGACATGACTTGGGATCCATTGATAACTAAACATAATTTGTTTTGCAGATTTATAAAATACAAAGATACAGATCTTTCATCACAACTGACAGTCCAGCTGCCACATTTTGCACCAATAACAGTTTCTGGAAAGGTGTCAAGGGTAGCCTCATATCAAACATATTGCAATCACCAAGGAGAGGATGGTCCTCGCTGTAAAAAAAAAAAAAAAAACTCTTGACAAATTTAACAGCTCCAGAAGGATTGCAGATGTACTTCTTCAAAAGTGCTTCTTGACATATGGCACTGCCTGCAAATCCACTCACAGTTTAGGCTAAAGGAGTTCTCCCAGGTTCCACTGGCTCATTCAGGAGAAGTGGTTTATGTTCCCAAACAGTCTCAATCCCCCAGACCTCCAGGGGTGGAGAGAGAGAGTTGTGATATCTGTATGCCTGCGGTCATTTTATTCATCCGTATTTGTGCATGCAGACGAAACATAATGTATTCCTTATTTCTAAGGTGTGAACTAATAACTAGCTATAGGAATAATCTGCTTCATTTTAAAAATAAATGGTTTGGGTAGGCTTTTTGAATGTTCACTCCCTTTCTTCCTGTATGGTCCTTCGTTGGTTGAAACTTCTTCATTACCAACTCCACTGATTTGTCCCCTGTTACATCTGAAAAGAGAACACAAGTATATAGGGAATGTTTTATCTTGATTTGCAAAGAAGCACCCTTTAATTTACTGCATTTCTCCTGATTCTTTAAAAAAAAAAAGAAAAATAGGCAGGTACTTTGAATTCTTTTTCCTGCTTGTTTAACAAAAAAATATTTTATCCATAACTGATTATAGAAAGACTATATTTTCAATGATTGCATGATATTTTAGAATGTATTGATTTATTGATATATGGTTGCCCATCTCACCAGAAGTGACTTTTGGAAGAAAGCAGTATGTTCATGAAGTTCTCTGCTTGGGCCAGTTGTGACCCAGATAAAATAACCCTCCCTTATGATTTCCTATTCTGGGTTTGACCAAAAGAAATCTCCAAATATTTTGGGGAGTTTTGGATAGGGATCTGCCAGATTCAAGCCTGCTGAAGAGCAAAATTCTAGATGCCCAATAGATGGCAGCAGAGAAACACCCCAAACTCTAACATCTTGTTGCATCCAAGTGGTTCTTTTAATACCTCCAGGCCAAAACTGATAACCCTACTTCTTGAGAATTCCTTGAATAAGGGAATGAATAAAACAAAAATATGGGCGCAAATCCTAAAATAGGGTGAGTATAATTTACAAAAAAAGAAGAAAATAACTTGTATCCAACCAAAGCACAAAAAAAGCCATTTTTTTTCATTTTGCGTCATCAACCCAGCTGCTCCATTAATATTTTTACTTTAGCTTTGTAAATGAAACTAAAAAATTATCGGAACACAAGTGCTTATGGTAATCCAATTTAGTTTCAATAAGAGTGAATGGCCATGTTTATAATTAATAGCACATGAACCACCTGCTAAAGTCATTTGCTGAGTTTACTGCTGTTTCTCTGTTAGCTCTTCCTGCAGTCCTTGTTTTCCCGTCTTGCATATTAATTGCTCCTCTCCTCCCTTTTAAATGCTCATGGTTAATTTGATATTTGGAATTCCTCAAGACTACAGCTGTGTAATTTTCCAACAAAAATACTGTATATTTGGTTCCATTGCCTTTATTATTTATTCACAGATTTATTTGAATTATGCTGCTTTTTATGATGTAAGTTCTATGAAAGAATCTTAGGAGAATTTCAGCAAGAATAACAACAACCCCGCAAAAATATTGGGAGAAAAACATATGAAAAATCTCCAAAAATTTAACCTCCCAGGACAGTGGGTAGCAATGGCTTTGGGGGAGTAGAGAAGTGTCTAAACAGGCATCTGTGTTGGTTGTTTGGTTGTTGGTTATTTCTTGCTTGGACTATATCCACAATAAATAGAATGAATGGAGCCCCAGATAGTGGTTTCCTTATTGTAGTGCTCTAGGGAAAAATAGGAGGGATGCTGCCTAAAGTTCACAAATAAAAAATGGATTATAAATCCAATATATAAATAAAGCAGAAAACTATATAGCTTTCTGGTGCAATCCATTCAACATGAAATCCCACTGACTTTAGCAAAATTTATTTTCTGATATGCCAGATTTTACTTTTATTTAACACACAGCAGAACTTTCCACTGCTGTTATCTTGAATCTACCTCAGATCTGCATGGAAATATCCAACAAGAGCTTTGTTTTCATAGCTGCAAACCCAAGCATTAAAATTCATAAAGCAAAAACTGCCTTCTGGAATTATTGTTCATTCATACATGAAGCAGGATGCTCTAAGGAGCATGTATTTAATCTTTACTTCCATCAGGACATGAATAATAAAGAGAAGTAGAATTAGGAAGAGATTTATTTCCAGTGTTTCGCAATCTTGGCTATTTTCAAATATGTGGATTTCAACTCTCAGAAATCTCCAGCCAGCCGTTGGTTGGGGGAAATTCTGGGAGTTGAAGTCCACACACTGAAAAGTGGCCAAGGTTGAGAAATACTAATAGAGATCATTCTTGCACACAATATTTTACGATGTATGTTCTATATCTGAATCCACTTGCATTCTTAAATTGGAGGTTTGAGAATTATTATGGTTTAACACTTAATAGAAGAAATAGTCAGTGTGAGGTCAGGATAACAATATTGAGTGGCTGAGAGTCTTTCTATGTTGCAGCAGTCAAGACAGTGATGTAATTGGTGCCATTCAAAGGGGTGATTTTTCTGAGGTTTGGGAAGGTTCTTGAATTTTCATCCTTAAATAAAGCCTTCACTTTTTAATTTTTTTGCCCAAAATAATGGAAAATTGAATTCTGATGTCATTAGCCATTGAAATTGATACATTTAGAGCAGGGGTGTCAAACTTGCAGTGTCACAATGGTGTCATGTGACATATTGGGACTTTCCCCCCACTTTGCTAAACTGGGCAGAGGCAGGGCCAGCCTCCAGGCTGGGAGTTTGACACCCCTGATTTAGAGGAAGGGGAAGAGGAGGAGGGGGAAAAAGGGGGAGGAGGAGGAAGGGGTCAGGGAAGGAAGTGGAGGAGGAGGAGGAGGAGGAGGAAAGGGAAGGGGAAGTTATTGTTGAGAGCCATTTACAGTTTGCTAGTCTCAACATGTCCACATAATTAAGGATAAACAAAATATTTTCACCTTAAGAAATTTTGTTTTGTGCAAACGTCCAGCACTTTCAGTACCAAACCAACGACGTATTACAAGAGCAGTTTAGCCTTGCCCTAAAAGAAATAGCTTAGCATAAGAACCAAAACTAACACTGACCGTTTTAAAATGGGAAAAAAAAATGGAATTGCATTAGTCCACCATGGCATTCATATTTGTAGATTAGCACCATATTGTAATCTGCTTGGAGCATTATTATTATTTTGTTTTGGAGGTATTTTGGAAATTTAAAATGTAAAAGGGTCCATTGCAGCATGACTCATGCCCAGTTGATAGATACCATTTTTTCAGCTCCTACAAGGATAGCAGCATCAACTTACCTGGCAAGCTGCTGTAATTACACATTGAAAAAGGCTGCAGGGCTTGGTTCAGGACAGTATGAAACTGAATCCATATTGATTGATGGATTGGTTTCCCTTGCTGGTTGGGGTTTTTTTTTTTTTTTGAAGCTGCATTAATGGTATAGCAAATGGGGAAAATGTTCCCATTTGTTGCAAAAACAGAACTGTTTCCTCTTTCTGTCTGTAGAGAGAATTCAGAGATTTATGCTTGTTAATTTTCTGGCCAGGAAATGTCTTGTTTTGGTTCCTATGCATACATAGACAGAATTCTTTGGTTTTGGTTTTGGTTTAGATAAGTTGCCAATATTTTTTAAAAAATTTCTGTGGTGTGAAATTGACTGTAGCATGGTTCATATCTGCCAAGATAACATCAAAATAGCAAATTGGACAAATACTGCAGTGCTGCTCCAGTTTCGCTGACTGGTAAAGGATGAGACATGTGATGTCTTCTCAAGCAGCTGGTCGCCTCTAAAATAACTGGCAATCATATGGAAAGGAAATGCATTCCAGTGACTGCCATGCCTAGAAGCAGCATGAAGAAGGCGTGTGAAATGGATATGACAGCCAATCTAGGAGAAGTGTACTCGCAGCATATTGCCACATCACAGATTTAGAAATCTTGTGGTTGCCTGGTGTCCAGAAAGAAAGAGCATCTTTGTGCTGAGAGATTTGATATACTAAGCAAGAAAAGGTGTACTGTTCAAAGGAACTTTTAATTTATGACTCTATAAATATAATGGTGGCATGATGGTTAAAATGCAGTATTGCAGGCAAACTGTGCCCACAGCCTGGAGTTCGATCCTGATAGGCTCAAAGTTGATATAGCCTTCCATCTTTCTGAAGTTGGTAAAATGAGGACCCAGTTTGACGGGGGCAATGTGCAAATAATGCTTCTATATTGTAAACAATCCAGAGAGAGCTGCAAAGCGCTGGGAGGCAGTATAGAATCCTAAATGCTATTGCTGTAATGAAAAATGCACACTTCAATATAATGTAAATAATTTCAACAATACAAATATCTGTCCTTGTAGCATAGATTTGTGCTACTAGAGATTTTGGCCTTTATTTCTGCCCTATGGGAGATTAAACAATCTCACAGAAGATAAACCAAATTAAAATTTATTTAAAAAAATAAACTAAAAAAACCCTTTTAAATTTTAAATATTCAAAATATCAAACAAAAAGAAAACATAACACCCCAAGCAAATTACAGTAAGGTGCTAGTCTGCTACAACCACGACTTTTTGTAGCAGAATCTTCAAAGGGATGTTGTAGGGATTTCAGTTTGTTGCAATTCATCATAACATTATGATGACAAACAATACCCCAGGTTTATCCTGAAAAATAGGTAAAGGTTGAAATTATACAGAATTAATTAGCTTGCATAGAGAAATTTTAAAAAAAAATGATTCAGTATTATGGTAAAACAAAACAATCTAAATGCCAACCCTCTTCAGAACATGTACAGTTTTCTGCAGAACAAATCATTTTTCTTAACAGAAAAACTCATTTACTATTTAAACTATTTAACTATTTCCCCCCTTTTTCCTGGAAATTCAGAACTTTTCAAATTCCTAGTTTAGATCTAAAAATGGTAGGGGAAGCTGTGCTTTTCCCAACCTCCATTCAAAATTTCTGAATAAGTTTTGCATCAAGATTTAAAACACTCATTTTTTGTTGTCTCCTAGAGCAGGGGTCGCCAACCTTTTGGACCTCAGGGACCACCAAACTCATAATTTTAGATCCCAGGGACCACTGACTGGTTCTGTGGGTGTGGCCTAATTTGTGGGTGTGGCTTGTATGTAAATATTATAAATATTTATATAAATATTGAATTATTTATAAAAAATAGCAACTTTTACCAAAATCAGGCAAAGCAGACAGGCAGATTGAGTTGCTCACAGAATCACAGATTCATTCAGAAATCTATCTGCAATTGGCTAGCTCAGTCTGTCACATAAAATTGCTTGCAAGCAAACTCATAAAATTAACTCACAACACACCATGTAGGTAAATATTGATTTTTTTTTAAAAAAAGAGCAACTTTTACCCAGAATCAGTGATCTATCTATCTGCCATTGGCTAGCTCAGTCTCTCAAGTTTGCTTGCCGTAAGTCTGCACTGAATTTGCTTGCATGCTAACCTTCAGTCCTAAGGGAGGTTGGGCTTAAAAGCAGAGCCCAAGATCTAAAGACTAGCAAGAAAGCAAGAAATCCAATCATTTCCTGCTTCCTAGCTAATGTAAATCTCCCGGCACAGCAGAACAGATGGTCGGAAAAAGGAAAAATAGCAACTTAGCAGGCAAGTTTGCCGGGTAAGGAGTGAGTGGGTGGGGAGGGTTCCCGTGGGCCATGTGGGCGGCGCAGCCTTGTGTTTCTGTGTAGCCTGGATTGCTTTGGGGGGACTGTTCTGGGGGTGAGATTTCTCTGTGGCCCTCCAAAATTTTCTCACAGCCCACCTGTGGGCCGCGGCCCACCGGTTGGCGACCGCTCTCCTAGAGCAGGGGTGGGCAAACTACGGCCCGCGGGCCACATCCGGCCCGTTGGTCTTTTTAATCCGGCCCGCCGAAGATTGGTACAGAATTAAGGTTTGATGTGAATGATTGAATGATTGCATTCATTTGATTTTGACTTGTAATGACAGGCATTTCGACACCAGGTAGCGCATTAGGCGCAGTGACTTGATTTTGCGGAGATTTTGCAGTTTTTTATATGTATCATATCTTGTGCTGACCCGGCCCGTCTGTCAAATTTTAAAAGTCAATGAGGCCCCCGAGCCAAAAAGTTTGCCCACCCCTGTCCTAGAGGGATGATGGTGGTGAGGACATTTAGGTAGTGTATGGACAAAGGACATCTGTTTCTTGTGAATGTATATTGAAGATTTGGACCTATCTAGCAAAAGGTAACCTTCCCTCACAATAGCTATCCTTGCCTTCAGTCTTTTCATGTTTGAAGCAGTGGTGGGATTCCAAAAATTTTACAACCGGTTCTGTGGGCATCATTTTTTGTTTTTGCTTTTTGCAGCACCCCCACTCCATTTTTTGGGCCTTCTGGGCCTCAGAGAAGCCTCCTAGGGGGGCATTTTTGCTCCCGGAAGGCTTCCCTAGGGTTCAGGAAGGCAGAAAACTGAGCCTGGGGGGGCGCAGCTCACCTCCATTCTTCATTTTGGGGCCTCCCTGGAGAGGGTTTTTTTGCCTTCCTGGGCCTCAGGAAAGCCTCCTGGGTGAAGCAGTAAGACAGCGAGCGGAATCCTGGCACAGCTGATCATAGGAACAACTGATTGTCAGGAGGGGAAAAAAAGAAATACCCTAAGGAGTGACTGGGCGGGCTAGCATAAGGTGGGTAAGCTGAGTGAGTGGCAAGCGGGCATGGCCAGCCAGAAGTTACTACCAGTTTGGCAACCCACACCAAATCCTTGCTATCGGTTCGCCTGGACCGGTGCAAACTGACTGAATACCACTACTAGTTTGAAGCTCTTGGATTGGAAGTCTCCCCATTTCTTACAGAGAGAAAAGTGGATTGCTATACAAAATATTTCAATAAAGAACTTTGTCTAGAAGCAACCCAAATTTCAGTATTTAGCTTGTGCAAAGTTTTTTTTTTCTTTTTAGACTTGTTACAGGACAGATAGGTTAACGTGCTCCTGTGACATGTCAGGGATCTGACCCAATGTCCTAATTAAATCATGAGCCTCAGGCCAAGCTTCAAAAGAAATCCAGTTATTTATTAGGAGCTTCATGTCCGCGTGGACCAAATGAAGCCAATTTTTGACCTCATTTAATTCATGCTTTAGCTCTGACCCTGTTTCCCCCTCCCTCCAAGATGTGTTATCAGTCACATTCCCCAACGAAGCAATTTCACGGATTGTAGAAGTCACTCCTTCCAACCACTGTGGATCTCCGTGGAGATGACCTTGATGTTGACGGCTGGAATGTGCTTTGTTTTGACTAAAATGCAAGTTCCTTGATGTAGCTGAGGTTCGATTCCCCATCCCCCTTGCCTATGGCAACTTGAGAGCAGGTTAGGAATGCTTCACGAGTTTTCATGACACATACCAAGGCCCTGAATGCAGATTCTGTCTCTTAGGCACCAAGAAGGATATAGGCTGTATTCTAACTATCCAGAAAAGACCCAGTAGAAATCACTGCTAAGTATGGTAATCTCCTACAAATAAAGCTAGAATTAAAATGCTTATTAGTTTTGGCTAATGCAAAACTTTTTCAAGCTTTTGGAATGCATCAAAACATTGTGAGAGATGCAAAAAGTTCCTTCTTCCTTATCCTTTCCACTTGTTTCGGCTATTATTGACACTGAGACATTGCTCTGTTGGCTTACATCCAAATGAAATTCTGAACTGATTAGATTCCGTGCCAAAGGATTACGCCAAAATCAACAAGTGATTATACTAAAATAGCAAAGAAAATTTACATGATTAGCTTGAGTAGCATTAGAGTTTCACTGTTATTATTGTGCTGATCAAAAAGACACAATTTCTCTATTAAACCTTTTAATACTTAAAATTGTAATTATAGAAGTGTCCTCTTTGACCCCGTTAAAGAGAGATTATACTAACAGGCTATTATTACTTTCCCACCATTTCAAATGAATTCTATGCAGAATGAGGTTTAAAATAATCCTGAGATGTTTTCTGTATGGACTTATACATAAAACCATGTGCATAATCATATATTTATTTTATCACAGTTACACAGCTAAAAGAGTCCTGATCATAGGCAGCATGACAGGAGTGATTTATGGCATTTCTGAGAGCATAAACAAATGCAAAAAAAAAGCATCCAAAATGGGTTGTGTAATTTCAACTATCTTGTTAACATTTTCATAATGACATAAATCAGCATTAGGCATTTAAGCAGCAAATTATCAGTGGGTACCAAATTACTATTGGGAATAGAATGCCTCTACTTTAATTTCCTCTGTGTTGTAACCTGAGCATGGTGAAAGGAAGAGCTTTTGTGTGGTTCTATCATAAAACACACAAACTTCCCTCATTTTCATATGTTTTGGCAATTGCCTGATAATATGGCTTTTTATATAAAGAGATGCATAACTTATCTGTGAGTAGGAGGCTAATTTTGATCTCTACAACTGATCCCACTTTTAACTTAAATCATCAAATTAGAACCTTACCTTTAATTTTTACAATACACATTATTTTTCCCAATCACAAAACAGAAAGAATGTTTATCGTCTGAGGTCCGGGTTTCCACAGAAGAGTTTTCCACAGGAGCTTTTAAAATTAACATACTTTCAGCCTTGCATATATCTAGTATGGTAACCCCTGTATTTTTGTTCTGCTTGTTCTTGGGTATTTTTTTCCAGTTAGGTCTTATTTTAAGGGGAATACGGTACTAATTGAGTCTGTCTGGCTGAAAATCTTAACTGGGGCTTATATTACGAGCATCCTAAAAAAATCATGCTAGGGCTTATTTTATGGTTGGGCCTTATTTTCAGGGAAATAGGGGTATGAACAGTTGATATGTTAGGGTAAGGTCTAACTGATAATGCAGCCTACTAAGCTTGTAGAATTCCCCACCACCATGCCTCTTCTTTTTACAAAAATAAAAATATTAAATGTTATGTTATACAAATAAAAGTAATACATTCTACATAGAGTTAAAATATATTTTAAAAGAAAAAAGATATAAAGGTCCATTAAAAAGAATCCTCCTTCCTCCCTGCAAGTAGGATCAATATTAACAGCTCTTTTTTTAAAATCACCCCCTCCAACCTAGATAGCAAGGGTCCATTAAGAAATAACAACATATCATAAAAGTTGCATTAATAAACCCATTTTTAATCCTTCATTTTAAGTTTATATCTCATTCTCTATTTAAACAAATCCATCTCATTTTAAAATAAACAACATTAAAGCATCACATCCAATCATTAATAACCACCTTCATAACAAAAACATATTAAAACATCATTCTTGTATTAATCAATTAAAATCCATTAAATGTCACTGAAACTAGCAGTTCACTTATATTAATCCTGACCAAATAAACCAATGTTGAAATCTTTTTTTTCCTTCCAAAAATCTTTAACTCCCTCAAAGTCCATACATTTAATTTTTCATAGTCTCTGTATCTTTTCTCTCAGAAGTGTTGGCATCTTTTTCATGACTCTTTTGTGGTTCCAGTGAACAAAAATTATCCTTATCACTCTTCACGTTGTCACTGTCACTTCTCACAAAATCTTTGACAGTTCAACTAGTCCTTTCTGTAAAACCATTATAGAGAAGTCATCCACATCACTCTACTGGTTTGATATTTGTAAGTCTTTTGTAATTATAATAAGCCAGCAACCAGTTCCATTTGTAAATCCACTATTCCATCTCTTTGTTATAAGCTATTATTTTAAAATCAATATTCAAATCAATTTGGTTTTTATTCAATGGAATTTTTTCTTCAGTATCATCTTTCAATATGATAACAGGTAGCTTACAGCTTTAGACCATTCATCAAAAATTTCCTTTATAATACCATTGGTACATTTAATTTCCTTCTAGTGCCCTCTAGTGTTCAACCTTCAAAGTCATCTTATTAGCTGTTTAAAAAAATCCCCATGAGAAAGGATTATTTTAATTAACTTCAAAGTTTTTCTTTCATTTAGATCCATCTGAACCCTTAATCTGTTTAAAACTTTCTAAAATTGGCACTCTAATCACCCTTCTGCTGTATATTCTGGGGGGGTCGTACAAAACTTTAAACTCATAATTTTCTTTTACCCAGCAAATACAAACCAACTTGCAGTTTTGAAGCTTTTCAATCTTAACAAGCAGGTTTTTTTTTTAATAAAAAAAAATTTCAAAGAATTTTCAATTTTAACAAGCAGTAAAAGGGGAGGAAAAAGCAAAAGCGATTTGAAAAATGAGGTTTGATCAAACCTTGACTCCATATAAAGCTACATTAATGGCTCTGAGCTTAATGCAGGGGTGGGCAAACTACGGCCCGCGGGCCACATCCGGCCCGTTGGTCTGTCCAATGCGGCCCGCTCCTGGAAAAAAATCGCTGCCATTGGTCTGTCCAATCCGGCCCGCCCCTGAAAAAAAATCGCTGGGCAGTATTGCCCTGTGCCGCGTGTCCCCCAAAGCTGCAAAACAGTGCGGAGCGATCTAGGGGTAGGAAAGAAAAGAAATTTGCAAAGGCCTCGGCTGGGAGTTCAAATCACCTTCGAGTGCGACCTCTCCGAAGGTGAGTCCCGCCGATCCCCCTTTTTTTCTGGGGCTTCCAGGCTTAAACTTTGCAAAGGCAAAGCTTGCAGGCTGGAGCGTCTTCCCGCCGAGGAGCGGGAAGGGTACCACCTGGCAGGCGGGGCGGGCTGCTTGGAGCCACCTAAAGCTAGGCCGCTGCTGGTGGAGCCTTGCCCTGCCTTGGTGCCCCGTTTCCCGGCTTGGCGGTCCTGCTTGGGCGGCACTTTAAAAGCCTGCTCCCAGCACCTGAGCAACTTCCCAGCAACTTTCGGCTTCGTTTTAACTCGTGGGTGCTCGCGCCTGGCCCCGAGCCGCACGACGGAGGGGAAGCCCGGTGGGCGGGCGGGCAGGCGGGCTGCTTGGAGGAGGCGACCCGGCGGCACTCCGGGCTTCCCCTCCGCCGTGCGGCTCAGGGCGAGTGCCCACGAGTTAAAACGAAGCCGAAAGTTGCTGGGAAGTTGCTCAGTTTTCCGGGGCTTCCAGGGCTTTGCAAAGGCAAAGTTTGCAGGCTGGAGCGTCTTCCCGAGGAGCGGGAAGGGTTCCGCCCGGTGGGCGGGCGGGCTGCTTGGAGCGGGCTGCTGTGCGGCTCGGAGCGAGGCGTGAGCGCCCGCGAGTTAAAACGAAGCCGAAAGTTGCTGGGAAGTTGCTCGGATTTCCAGGGCTTCCAGGCTTAAACTTTGCTCGGGCGGCACTTTAAAACAGTGATCCCCAACCTTTTTTATGCCGCGGCCCAGTATCCCCAACCTTTTTTATGGCGCGGCCCGGTACCGGCATCAGCTGGGCGCCGCCATCTTGTTTGATGAAAAAGTGCTTCCGGTGAGCTTTCTACCGGAAAAGCTCACCGGAAGCACTTTTCATCAAAACAAGATGGCGGCGCCAGCAAACCAGCGCCCCGGTAGGACTTGTTCCACGGACCGGTACCGGTCCGCGGACCGGTGGTTGGGGACCCCTGCTTTAAAAGCCTGCTCCCAGCACCCGAGCAACTTTCCAGCAACTTTCGGCTTCCTTTTAACTCGCGGGCGCTTGCGCCTGGCCCCAAGCCGCGCGGCAGAGGGGAAGCCCGGTGGGCGGGCTGCTTGGAGGAGGCGACCCGGCGGTGCTCCGGCAGCAGCAACAGGCAGTTTCGCCTGGGCTCCGCTCAGGTGTCCGGCTGGGGCTGTCAGGAGTTGCTACCGCCGGCGCAGCTCCGTGCGGCTCCAGTCCCACGTTGCCTTGGGAAGGAAAAGGCAAAACCAGGAGCCGCTGAGCGTGAGCCTCCGGTGCCGCTGCTCCCGTTGCAAAGCACTGCCGCGGCTCTTCCTTTTTGCCTTTCCCTTCCCGAGGCAACGCGGGACTGGAGCCACGCCGGTGGTAGCAACTCCTGACTCAGGGGGCCTCCGAGGGGAGGGGAAGGAAGAGAAGAGGGGGGAAGGGGGGGCGATTCCCAAAAAATCTTGTGCTGACCCGGCCCGTCTGTCAAATTTTAAAAGTCAATGCGGCCCCCGAGCCAAAAAGTTTGCCCACCCCTGGCTTAATGGAATCCCAGTTGTTTGCAAGAGACTGCAAAAACATCAGTTTCTGCCCTCTGTTCACAAAACAACCCCATCTGTCTGGAATACTAATAGGTGATTTCAAATACATCTCTCTTTCCTCTAGATACAATTTGGTAATCTGGATGCAGCCTCCAACTGCCTGTAGGCTGTAAGGTCTCCTGCTGTTCCGTAGGGAATCAATTTGCCATTCCTCACTGGAAACTTCTCTCCTCTTGTATTAAGAATGGTAGGTCAGGAGAAAATAACTTCATGTAAATGCCAGTGTGAACAGATATCCCAGAGCCGAAATAGACATGAATAGGGAAATCAGGGTGTACAGCCTGTCACATAAAATTAATGCTCTCACTTCTACAGTGTTTTGGCACAGAGGAAGAAAGGCAGTAAGAGATAAAAGAAGCAGAGCAGAAAATGCAGAATGGAAGATGCGGGGGTGGGTGGGGTGGAATAGTATGTATGGAGAGGGAGACAAGGCAACAGATAAAGGGGACGGTTTTTCTTCCTAGTGGTTAAAACAAATGCTCAAGTGACGAGTAGAAGGGGTTCTCTCCTAGGTAGGTGGTACCACCTGTGTCCATCTGGTTCCCAGTACAAGTAAAGAGAGACACTGCTTCATTGTCATTACTCACTCTAGCACAAGGGTCTTCAAACTTGGCAAGTTTAAGACTTGTGGACTTCAACTCCCAGAATTCCTGAGTTAACATGACTGGAGGAGGAATTCTGGGAGTTGAAGTCCACAAGTCTTAAAGCTGTCAAGTTTGAAGACTCCTGCTCTAGCATTTGACTCTAGCCATTAGCACACACTCTTGCTCTGCATATGTATCAATGACATCACAGTAGAATTACAGAAGACTGGCCAAATCATCCGATTGGGTGTACTTTCAAATATCAACATTTTACCATTAAAGGAATTTTAGCATATGAATGTAGGAAGTTAGCACCCACCCCTCTCCTAGAAAAATGAAATATCCTGGGAAATATTAAAAAGGCAGAATATTTCCCCTAAAAAGAGTAAAGTAGAAACTCAGAGAAACAGAAACTCAGCCCCCCACTTTGCTAATGGGCTGTTAAGGCCTAGGCCAGAGTATTCTATATAATAAAGGGTCTACCCATCTTACCACCTGGCCTGGGAAGATTGTATGGCCAACATTCAGGTGAAGCCATGTGGTCCAGACAAAGCCTACAAAGTTAGCTAAGACCCCTACCCCTGGGAGTCTGACAGCCAATGGGATACATTTCTTACACAGGAACAGGAAACACTAAGGTGGGGCTCAACAGAGGTTATATAAGGGTCTCTCAGCATCTTGGTCTTCCCTTCTTGGTCTTCCCTTCTCACCTAGAAGTATGTGATCATCCTTTCTTTTTCACTTTGGAGCTCCAAGCCATGTGGTCCTGCTGTCCACCATTAAACCATCTTTCCAAATAGCCTCCATGTTTCCAGTGTCTTTTTCCCCACTTGGAACTGAACCCAGAAGGATATTTCTTTTAACATGAAAATAAAATTCTTCAAGTCAGCAACATGTATTTTTTATTTATTTATATTGCACCTTCATTATTTTTACACATAACTTGAAGTGGTGAGAACATATCCAACACATCTTCCTCTTATTTTCCCCACAACAACCTGTAAGGGGAGTTGGGCTGAGAGACTGACCCAAGGTCACCCAGCTGGCTTTCATGGCTGTCTGGCATTTGAACTCACAGTCTCCCGCTTTCTCGGCCAGTGCCTTAACCACTAGACTAAACTGGCTCCCATAATGGATGGTGAATGCAAATAAACATTTTTGCTTTCTTCACTAAATGTATTCTATAGAGCATCAATTAAAAAGTAAGAGACTCAGTTAAATTATACCTAGATCTTGGAATAAGTTCATAGTGGCTTGCATATGCCAAATGAATTTATGACAATCAGACATGGATGCTTGTAATGATAATTATGAGACAATTTAATTCTTCTCTGGAAAGCAAATTAAATTCTGTTTAGAAAACAATTTTCTCATTAAGTGCTTGAGTAGAAGATCTGTAGTGAAATAATCTTGTCAGAAAATGAGAGAGCGTTCAGAATATATAATGTAGATTTCTTTGATATTTGGATGATTTGCTGCAGGCAGAAAAAAAAAAACTGGACAAGGTAATAGAAGCTGTGAAGAACAAAGTGGGAAGAAAATGCTTAAGCACCAGTAAAAATGTCCCCCCCTAAAAGTTAAATAGCTTTTTGAAAAGATCATTATCAAGGATTCTGCATTTGCTGACTGGAATGTGTTGATTAGAAATCATTGTCCCCAACAATTGCAAATTTTATGTTTGAAGGAGGCAGCTATAAGCTTATTCTCAAGCAGCTGCAAGGTGGTAGCACTTTTCTCCTGGCTTCCCATGGACTGAAATGAAGGTTGAAGTGATCTAGCAAATGTGAGGGTATTTCTTGAGTGATCTGCATACAAGTAGTCTTTGACTTATTATCACGGTTGGAAATGGAGCTTCTGCCATTAAGCAATGTGATCATTAAATGAAATTGTGCCTGATTTTATAATCTTTTATTGCCACAGTCATTAAGGAAAACACTATGGCTATTAAATCAATCCAGTTTCCCTCACTGACTTTGCCTGCTGGAAAACCTCTGGGAAGTTTGTAAAGGCTGATTACCTGACCCTGGGAAGTTGCAACCATTGTAAATAAGTGGGTGCTAGTTGTTAGGATTCTGACCCTGTGACTGTAGGGATCCTCAATGGTTGTAAGGACAAGGACTAGCCACAAATCGCTTTTTTTCAGCACTGATGTAATTCTGAACAGCCACAAATGAATGGATGCAACTTAAGGACTACCTGTAAGTAATTTAACTTTGAATCCTGATCTAGAAACCAGACGTCTGTTGAGTTCTAGTCCCATTTTCAGCAAAAAAAAACAGCTGAGTGACTTGGAACAGCCATTCTCCCTCAGCTCAACCAAGCCACCTCACAGGGCTGTTTTTATAGGAAAAATAGGTGGAAATGGGTATTAGGAATGTTTTGCCACCTGGAGCTACTTATAGAGAAACAAAGATGGGGGGGAAATCTAATAAAAATAATAAACTTGGTCAGAGGTTTTCAGGGGTGGGTTATGGGAGAGAATAAAATAGCTAATATTGAAAATAAATAAATGCCCTTAGAATCCCCTTTCAAAGGAAGACAACTTTCTTATTGCCAATGGAAATCAAATCAGGCAGCTTTTGCTGTAATAAGCATTTTAGTTGGTGGGCTAGATAGGTTCGTTAAAAAGGCACATTGTGTGCTTGGCTTTCTCATAGAATGTATATACTGGAGATGATTTTACAGGTTGTGAAATTACAACTTCTCCTCAATCAGAAATTCACTGAACCATTCTTTGCAGTGACCATCCAGAATTCTTTGTGTCAGATCGTGCCGTATTTGTTAAAATTTAAAACTGATGAGTATTCAAACTTCTAAAAACTGCTGCGTGAAAGATGTGTCAAAGGAGCAGGTAAGCTTTGTAAATACAAAAACAGTTAAATATGACTCATATAAACATTCATGACAGAATATAAACATTCATGACAGAATAATTTTAACTCACAGTATTTTCCTATATAACTTGCTTGGAAATCTTTTCCTACAATTAAAGAATATATAGTTTTAGCAGGTTCT
The DNA here is from genome assembly GCF_049901735.1 of Notechis scutatus. Lineage (NCBI taxonomy): Eukaryota > Metazoa > Chordata > Lepidosauria > Squamata > Elapidae > Notechis > Notechis scutatus. The sequence goes on along the minus strand of NC_142010.1, from coordinate 107,468,971 downwards.
TCTTAAATTTTCCTCTGGTAGAAAGAATGCTACTGAAATATTTATTATAATAATGGCAGTACAATTTGCATGAATCAAATATATTGTTTCCATTTCTAATATGTTTTAAGTTCTGTCAATTTTACTTCCATCTTCAGGAAAAAAAATCATTAAAGGACTTTTAAGTTATTTTACACTTACTCAACACTTGAATAAGTCAGGCAGCCAAGACCAAGTTTATTTCAAAGTAAACCTTAATGGATTTTCAAATCATTTGAATATTTCTAATCTATGATTGTAAGATTAAACAAGCTAATGAGCCTGTTTCTCCAGGCAAATAGAGAAATTAAACCACTATTAAACACATTATTTAGTAGTTTTATTTTATTCTAAGAAGCCTCCTCTTAGCTGATTATATGAAATCATAACTGAGATCATATACAACTGGTTTCTTCAGAGAAAATTCAATCATCACAGCTCATGGCTTCTTCCAAGGAAGAACATATTGAAATAAGGGTATAAAACAAAAATCTGATACTCTTGTATAAAAGAGTAGGGTAACTCTTGTGTAAAATTGCAAGTGATTAAAGCTATAAATCAGTAGTTTCACAGGTGTTCCAGGTTTTTATTTTCCAAAATATAAACAACTCTATGGTATCTGGAACAAAGCATGATGAAACTTCTTCCTTGCAATATATTCCAGAGTCCATGAACATATTTCATGGAATATCACAAATTGTAATTTTGAGAACAACTGATAAAAGGAATATTTGAAGAGATTAAATGATGGAATAGCAATAGCAATTGCACTTAGATGTATATACCACTTTACAGTGCTTTACAGCTCTCTCTAAGCAGTTTACAGAGTCAGCATATTGGCCTCAACAATTTGGGTCCTCATTTTACCCACCTCGGAAGGATGGAGTCGACCTTGAGCCTGGTGAGATTTGATCTGCCAAACCTGCAGTCAGCAGAAGTAGCCTGCAATACTGCACTCTAAGCACTGCGCCACCATAATATGGTACTCTTTCCCAGGCTGATTGTGCAATACCCAAAAGAGCTGGAAAAGAAAAGCCAAACCACTGCTATCTTATAAAAGCAATGTTATAATAAACTTAGAAATATGGGCCTTAAGGCACTGTTTTTGCAAAACTTAGAAGGAAACAAAGTAAAAAAAAAACACACACACACACAATTTACTTTAAATAAAATTCAGTGAAATTTATATGGTAATTTAAAAGGATTTTTTTCCTCTTCCATACAGAATTTCTCTTGCCAATCCATCTGGCTACCACCTGTCATGTTAAAACGGGATCCCTGATACCATGGTCAGGATTGCAGGTAAAGGAAATGGTGATGGCATAGCGAGTGCCCCAGTGGACTTTCTCAACATGATGGAGGTTTTCTGAGCCAGATGTGAAAAACGAAACCCGTCCTGCAAAACAAGAATCTACAGTCAGGAGCGGAGCAAGATACACATTATTTATCTGATTGCTGATACCTAGGATTCTATGATTAGCTACTCAGCTTCAATCATCCAAGATTTGATCATTATACCATTATCTAATGGTAAAGCTATCCTGTTCCCTGATCAAAATATCATGCAATTAACAGAATTTATTAATATGTTTTTAATATGTATATTCTTAGTCCTAGAATTATTAAAAGAAAGACTTCAGCAGGGGGGGAAGGAAGGAAATAAATCTTTGAACATAGTCTTAAGTGAACAAGACTTTTGATTTGGGTTGTGCACAGCTCTGGTTCTGAAGGGGGAAAAGTAACTGGCATCCCCCCCACCCTTGGAGTCTGTCTCCAAGGAGGAAGACAAACAGCTGACAGGGAGCAGGAGAGTGGCTCCGTTGGCTGTGGAAGAAACTGGGGAAGGGCAAAGTCAGGCTGGGCAGAGCAGGGGTGAGGTAGAACAAGGGAGAGGGGTTCAGAGGAAGACCAAGGCCCACCCCCTCTTCATCCTAGGGCACGGAGGGAAGAATGGAGAACAGAGCAACATGGGTTGTGTGGCTTACAAGGGAGGAGAGGGGGTCTGATTCCCTTCACAAGGCACACCTGGGGAGGGAGTTTAAAGGAGAGGCAGATGCAAGCTGCATTGGCCTGGAACAAACACTGAATTAAGTTGTAGTTAATAAAGGGGCCCCTACTTATTATCTGGCTGGGTTGTCTTTGTGCCACACCCTGGGTCATCACAGTAACCCCTATCAACAACTCCTTAAACCAAGTAGTCTTGTCCTACTATAGATGTTGACTCTGGGAAAACACCCAAGTCTTTTAAAAAGGTGCAAACTGAGCAATTTAATATAGCCTGACGTTTAGTAGGATTAAGAATCAAGCCCAGGAACTGTCACACTTACGCATCTAAACACTTTTAATTCTACCTGATTCTAGTATCTGAATTTGAAACTATTTTTAATGTTTCTCTTGTTCTGAAACAATTTAAGATCTGTTAAAGGGAGTTTTGAAAAATATAAATGCTTTGATGTAACGGATGCCCATAAAGAAATAAAATTGCTGTTATTGTGCAAAACTTATTGAATAAAATTACTGAATTTCTTGCCAATTCTATAATTAGTATAAGCTTTTAAGTAAGTATATATTATTAACTTTCTAATAATCTGCCCCAGTTGGAAGACAAAGAACAAGATTTTTCCTAACCCCAAGCTGAGTAGATGAAACCAGAAAGTCACCTTCTATGCATGCCTCTCAAATAAAATGCAGGTTTCTTTCGTCTTCCACCACACAGAAAGCTGTAAAAACTGTGGATTTGGGATGTATAAACTGTGCATACTATTTTTTTAAAAATGCCAGTGTACTACATAATAGGACTTTCCCATGCCTTATATCTATGAAGTGTTCCCAATAATTTAAAGAATGTAGTTATTTAGCTCTACTCATATAGCATTTATAGCAAACGGATATGAACAGATTCTGATTTCAACCCAACATGGGAAATATACAGCAGTAGAGTTATTAATTGTTAGCCTATGCAGAAAGTTTAAATATAGACACAAGTGATGGTGGAGCTTTTATCAGGCCTGGTCCTAAATATAATACAGACCCATTCAATTTTCTGGAGTTCATCAGAAGGCCAAGTGATTTCATTATGTAAGAACTCTCTTTAAATTTGAAAGTACACATAATATGTGTTGACACTTCACTAATAAAAACAGTTTCCAATTGCCACATTACTGAGATGTAAATGTACTCTAGTTATGACAGAATACTTCAGTCTTTTCTCCAAAAATGGATAACTTTAAATAATACTTTTCTTACTATGTCAGTTGGCAGTAAAAAAAAAAAAAGTTATAAGAGCTATGAAAAGGAAGCATATGATTAGATATGACACTTGATGTTAGCTCATGTCTGACTACTTGTATTTGCTTGGAAGGGTATGTTAAAATTCTAGCTTACATCATAGCATTCACTTGTCAGTAAGAATGGCTATCAAACCTAACCAGTTCTGGGTATGGTTTATTGCCCGATCAAAACCAAGAACATTAGTTCCACTCAAAATAAGCAAGAGCAAAACCCAGACTTATTCCAAAGTTCCTCATTTACATAATAAGTACCCGAGAGATTAAAAATGCCTGAATCCCTTAGCCAGATCTTGCAACTGAGAATAATAGGAGAGCATGTGCTAGCCTTTTGCTCCTTCTCTGGGAAGACAGAAGGCTGTGGAAATCTAAATGCCCCAGAAGTAAAAAGCAACTATAAATTCCAATGATAAGATACAAGCCTATGCTACTAGTATTATTCAGGTCACAAGGGGAAGGGGAGAACCCCAACATTATAAGTCACAAAAAAACCATATTATTTCAAATGAGTTTGATCAATGCTTCTTCAAATGCAAAAAGTTTCAGATTCTGCAATGGGAACTTTGCACCATAAGTGCATTGTATTTTCTATGTAATTCTATAAGGGTATTTAAAAACCTTTAAAAAAAAATCTAGGCATCTCACAAAAACAAGCTACACTAACAGTACTTTACCTATAAACTTCAGGAAGTCTGATGGATTCAACCTGGACATAAGCTTTGGGAGTTCAACTGTGCTTATTGGAAATGGAAATTCACTTTGAAGTGGACTTCAACCGACCTCCCGGTTTATATGCTGCTCTGAAGCCTGCCCTTGGAAAACTACTCTTGCAGAATGAGTCAATCTCATGCCTAACTCTACTTTCCTTTAAGGGCAGAGGACTTTGTTTCCTTAGTCTTACTTACTTTCAAAACAACTGTCCAAATAAAATAAAGAAGAAAGGGCTCTGCTTTGAAGGGATGCTCCTGGGAACTGTCACAAAATCAGACGGCTGTGGTAGTAAGCCAAGATATTTCCTATTCTTTGGCACTTTAATTTTTGCCTCGAGACAGTATTTATTAAGCTATGACCTTATACAGAGATCTTTCCTCTCAAATATGTAGAGTTTCTCCTCTCCCCATTACTGAGAATCACTTAATGACTAAAAACCTGGGGTAAAAGTTCATTATATCTTCCCTAAGATCACTGGATATTTTCTCATTAAGCTTGGGTAAGAAAAAACGGCAACAAAATACATTTTTGTCACCAAAGACTTACAGCAGAGATTTTTAAGGAAATCTTGCAAAATTGCAAAAAGAGGAATGAAATGTGTTTGGCAGAAAAATAAGACCTTCTACTTGAGTGCCTCCAGTTCAAGCAAAGTGGTCCATTCCTCTTGGATGACACCTTTTCAGAACCCAATATTGTCTATGGTGGCTGCTTGAGCCAAAATGCTAATAGTTTACAAAGTTTCCCCGGGCTATTTCATGTGGTTCAATGAAAATTGAGTATTTGTTTGTATTTATTCTTTTATGAAGTATAAGCAACAATACAACCATGAACATATGCTTTAAAAGTACCTCAAATAACAAAGTCATGCATTGATACATAAATGTCTTCTAATTCTTGTTGAATTATAGTTTCATCTCTCTTAAATTTTACAGGGTTCAATTTAATTGCATTTTTGGAATGCAAAGAAGAAAATGATTGTTCTAGTCTTGCTTCCACAAAAAGTTCAGAAACATTAACTATTCAACAAAGCTTTTTGTTGCTGAACTAAAACAAACATATTTTTTTCTTTCTCCAGCTAATTTTTGTTGTTGTCCTTTAACCTATATAGTTGTAGAACTGGAGCATAATTTCATTCTTAAAGGTACATCAAAAGGGCATTGTTGAAGGTTTGACCTCTTTAAGATTTCACTTAGTATGCTCATCTTCAAAACCTTAATAAAATGTATTTAATCAAACTTCAAATAAAAGGACATGTGCCAATTAATAGTTTCCAACATGGATTATAGTGGAGAGATTATGAACTTCTTCCAGGTATCACCTGAGAAAGAAGATACCTTGCTGATCGCACATCTGAGCCTTCCTAAGGACTTGCTTTAAAGTGACCAAATAACCAGCTTCAGATCGTGAGGAAGAGGCCCCTAGACCTGACTGCTCAAGTGTAATATTCTGTATGACATTCCTTCAGCACAAAACAGTTTCCCACAAGTAAAGAAAGATTTTACTTTATTAAAATAATGTTCAAGGGAAAAAAGGACCAGATTAATCAGAAACTTGTTCATAAAGGAAATGTGTATGTGGAGAAAAGCAATTATATCAAGCAAAGGACATAGTTTCCAGAGCTAAGCAATCAAATTACTAAAATTCCTTCTGCAGGAAAATTACAAAGTTATTTAACTGCACTTTATTAATGTGGAACATGATTATGATGATTTTAAATCTTTACTCTGCACCTCCTTCCTTCCCTGTGTCTTCCTTTTTTCTAATTCATTTCCCTCCAACAGTTATAAATTACATCATTTTTTGGACATATTCCTCTGTTTAACCTACCACCAGTATGCCAATTTTTTCAAGCTATTAATGCTTTTAGGTATTGCCACAATACACTACCTTTTGTTTAAAAATAGTTAAAAGTTAGCATTATAGAGCTAATTGAACTGGCAAAATATACATATTAGAATGCCTGCATGGGGATTGGGATTGTGCTAAAAAGGCAACACATGAAGCTACACAAATGTCCACACGATTATAACACTGATGCCTCAGTGATTTAGAGATTCTCAAGAATCCCTTGGCGATCTTGGCCATAATTTACCACAAAATTAATTATGCTTAAACTTAGATATTCACAATTAAGAGCCAGAAGAACCTCAGGGGCTAAATGGGCTCCTAAGGATCTTCAAAAGCTTTAGTTCAGAAAAGGGAGGACGTGAATTTGACTGCAGTTTTTCCCTTTCTCTCTTTTCTTCCATATTCTTTGAGCCTGTAAGAGGGCTTAAGGGAAAGGCAGAGCTTTATTTCACCCATCTCATAGAAATTGGGGAAAAGGAAAGCTTTTTGTTATATATATTCAAGAAAAAAAGCCAGAGTCCTTTTAAAGATCTCAAAAAAGAGGCTGGTCGTAGAGAAAAAATTGGAACTCTTTAGTGAGAGATAATTCTTTTTCTTGCTTTGTAATGGTTTGGTTAAAAAAAGAAATAGAAGAACAGCAGAACAGTTCCAGTATTTCTTGGCATGTCAATTAAAGGAATACATGCATTCTTATTCCTCTCTATATACCTTTCAAATATTTGGGAAATTTTTCTCACATGAAATGTTTTTCAAGTAAACTGTATATTAAACCCTAAGTAATGATGATGGAGAGGAGGAAACCATTTGATTCCTGGCAAAGACCTCAATTAGCCTCCGCAGTTTTTTTTGGCAAGATTTCAGAAGTGGTTTGTCAATGCCTCTTTCTTAGGGATGAGAGAGTGACTGGCCCCAGATCACCCAGAGGGGTGAAATAATTCAGATTAGTTTTTTGTAACTCAGGATCTTCCAAATATCTTGAGACCATAACTTCCAAAACTCCAATCCAATGGAATATATCTAAAGGGGAGGAATAGACTAGATCAGGGGTCGCCAACCTTTTGGACTTCAGGGACCACCAAACTCATAATTTTAAATCCTACAGACCCCTAATATGAATTTTGACTGATTGTGGCTTGCTGACGTTGGTTGGAAAGTAGGTCCTATATTCCAGAGCTGCAATAGTCACAGAACTGGCCCTTTGGACATCTCGGAGCAGCTGCTCCTCCACTCGGGTGCACTGGCCTGCAATAGATTGGAGGAGCTGCTCTGGGATGACCAAAGGACCAGTCCTGTAACTACTGCAGTTCTGGAATATGGGACCGATTTTCCCACCGTCAGCAAGCCACCCCGGGGCGGATTTCCCTCCTCCGCTGTTGGTCTTACCTTCCAGTTCCAGCTCGTGTGGCTCTACTCAAGGTAAGGTTTGCGCTCAGCTGAAGGGTGGGGGCCAGTGGGTGGGCAGGCCATGTGGGAGGCACAGCCTTGTGTTCCCGCATAGCCTGGATTGCTTTGGGGGGGGGGACATTTCTCTGCGGACCACCAAAATTTTCTCGCGGACCATCAGTGGTCCCTGGCCCACCAGTTAGCGACCACTGTACTAGATGACCCTTTGTAGCATCACACTGTTATAAAGTTTCAATAGGGTAGTGAAAGCTCTATATAGGCTGTCCACTGAGTCATTTGGGCTGTCTCTTTGACTCGGTCATTCATATTGTCATGGCTGAGTCATTTTGAAAAATGTGAAGTCAAAACAGATAGAGGTTTATGAATGAATGATCAGACTGTATATTTTGTTTGCAATAATTCAAAGCATACTACTAGATTATTAGCTGAGTACCCCTCTTTATATTTTAGTCTCCTTTTTTACCATCAACAAAATTGTTTGAAAACTAACAATTCACAAATCATGCTTGTTTTTAAAAAAAGCAACGTTGATTTCCAAAACTATGTTTCCTCATGTAACATGGTGATATGAAGTTACAATACATATTTACCTCTCATTTATTTTTGTAACAGAAAGGAGCTAGAAATCACAATTCTTACTTGTATAACATTTGAATGATGAAAAGTATAATGCTGCTAAAGACTAGGGTAAGGTAAACGCAAATATTAGATAACTTTTAAGACAAAAGCTGCCAGTTTTATTTATGGATATACACACAAATTAGGGAGCTGTGTTCAAAGGAAGGTATTAGAAACAGATCATGAACTAGTAAGATCTGTAAAGCAAAGAAAGTTCTTACCTGCTCGAGGTTCTACAGTCCTATTTGCACCTTCGTCCATAAAGACAAACCGTCCGCCACCAAAGTCTTCTGCATAGTCTGATAGGTAGAGCAGTGATGTGTAATCAAAGGAGCCATAGGTCACCTATAAAGGAAAGAGTACTGAATATCAAAAGAAAGCTTGGGGATTGTACTGGGTCTACAAATGCATAGGCCCTGAAAGAAGATGGTTATCTGGATCCCTTTCAGTTGGGCTCCAAGTCCAAGTATGGCAATGAGATTGTATTGATCTCATCTGTGTTTGATCTCTGGTGAGATGTATCCCTCCTGGTACTGAATGATATTTCAGTGGCTTTTCATACTATCAAACATAGTATCTCTCCCTTGACTGCCCCCAAGAGAAGGTGTAGGGCAACCTTACTTTGCAGTATTCTCCTCAATTTGGATCTGCTTCTTTTGCAGTCACATCACACTAGAGTTTCCATCTGCAATCAGCTACTTGTCATATTTTGTTCATAAACACTGTTACTAAACTAGGTTTCTCGATCCCATATCTTATCTGTTTTTTTTTTCAGTTTATGAAATACTTTGTATTTGTGATAAATTTCCTTCTGCAACTTTCAATAGATTGATTGAACTTTTCCAAGGATATTAGCTATTTTCATCCTCATTTCTAAAGAGGGGCTATTAACGAGCACTGTTTGAATCGGATTATTTAAAGTCAATTAGGCAACCTCTTAATCATCATGTCATCCATTCAACACACAATTTGCTAATCAGAATATTATGAGATCCTTGATTAAATGGTTTGCTAAAATTTAGAATGATTTAGAAATCTAGATGATCTAGAAATCTAGATGGCTGCAGCATTTTCACAATCTAATAAAGTTACTAAATAAAAAACTAAGGTTATTCTAATAAGACTTATCCATGACACATATATGCTTATGTTTAGTAATTATCACATTATTTTCAAGGTAATAGAGATCAGAGACATAATTACTGACTGGTGGATAGTTTCTTGGATGGTCTCTTTCTTGAATGGTCTCTTTCCCCATTTCAAAGATAGGAAAATTTGTTCACTTCCAGTCATATGACATTTCACCAGTTCTTCATGGTTTCTTAAAAATAACATACGAAGGTTTGTCAAACTATCAGCTATGCCCTTCAGTATCAAAGGATGCAATTCCTCTGACCCTGGAAACTTAAGATTCATGTAAAGAAAAGAAGTATCCTCTCATCATGTTTTGTTAAATTGTAGCTCTGTCCCTTCATTCTGCTCTTCATAATTTTCTTAGACCAGCTTTGCTGGCTCAGGAATTCTGGGAGTTGAAGTCCACAAGTTTTAAAGTTACCCAGGTTGGAGACTCCTGCCTTAGACAGCAAATATATTCTTGTGGAAGAAGACCAAACCAAACAGCAAGTAAGAAAAAGGCTATTTCCTGTTTGCCTTTTCTCATTTTCATTAAGCAGTTGGTATAATAATTTGTATTTTTCCCTTTTATGTTGAACATATATGAATAATATTTTTTCTACTTGTTCCACTAACAGCAAATAGGATTTTCTCCATTTGTTCTTTTTTAAAATATATTGTATCCAGTACTTATATACAATCACTTTTCAGAAGGAAAATTGTTATGTGCTGCATGTTCCAAAACTAATTTTCTTCCAAAAATTACTATCCTTCATCCATCTGTTTTAAGAATGGAAAAAATGATGAGGCATTAGCATATGCAAGTGAGAATATCTTTGTAGAGAATTGATCAGTTATTTTGCATAATTTCCTAATCATTTATTGAAAGACCCAAATGAGCCTTCTGCTGTATTTTTATTTCAGCTGCTGTTACCATAAAATAATTTGTGTAATAAAGTGAATAGGACTGCCTTCAAACACGAGGTCTGATATTTGTCTTAAAGTGCTTTAGCTTAAAGTGCTTAAAGCTAAAATGTCAATAACTTGCAACTATTTTCAGCACCACTTAACCTCTGCTGACAAGTGCAAATGTATTCCAACAATACAGGAAAAATCCATACAAATGTTTATGTCAGCAATCCACAATTTCCTCAATCAATAATATAGAGTGAAATGTCCATATGATGTTTCAAACCCAATTTTTCATAAGTTACTGAATAATCAGTATTTCTAATCTTATAGCTTTGAGAAAAATACATTTTCACTAGAATGAAAGTGTTGAAGGTCACAAATGTAATATTTGTGGAACCTTTATAACCCAGAAAAGGTGGTTTTTTCATTGTTTTTTCCTTATCTACCACAGTTCAGTTTTACAGAAGAGTGTAATCTCTATTGCAAAATGTGTTGCAGAATGCTGAGCTAAATGTTTTAGTGGACATTGTCACTCACATTCGGTTGAGTGGAAGGTAATAAGTTGGTGATCTCTTCCAATCACCAGAAAGGTTCAGAAAAAAGATATTGGCTAGATAAAGGACAGAATGCCCAGTTTCTTCCTGATGAATATAACTTCAGGATCTTTCCAAGCCTTACCATTTATGGGGAAGTAATGATGGACTGAGGACCTAAGAGCCACCACAAGATAAAAAACAGGCAAGTAGACTTGCTTTTTGATCATTCTTCTCCGGACAAGGAGTAGACTTGAAATTACAAGTGCTTCAGGCCACTCATGAAATGACTGCTAGACAGCAGTCTCCAGCAGGATTACAGCTCTGGGTGGTGAGGAATCAAATCAAATCAAATCAACCATTTATTGTCAATGCACAACATGTGTACAATGAAATTGAAATGAGCCTCCCTTGGTGCAGCCCCCCCCCCCCCTAAAAAAAACCATAAAATACATCTTGTATGTTGCGCTGGCCCTATAAAACTATAATATTAAACCTAATTGTGGTGTTATGTTGCAAAATAGTTATGAGGAAATAGCCATCTTGTTCAAATGGCAGTCAGAGCCTTTGAAATTGTCATGGACCAGGCTTAGGACTCACGTACGGAGTCTGAATCTGACACTGAACAACCTGCAGCTGAATTGGTAGTATGTCAAGAGGAATCACACGAGGCTGATCAAACACATGCACCACATGATCAGCTGGAAAAATCAGAAAATGACATGTGACCTCCCAGCCCATGCATGTGACAAGTAGAGAGCAGAGAAGGTCTAATAAGACTCCTCGCCAAGCAAAGAAGAAAATCTTCTAATTGGCTGCAACTTATCAAAGAATCTACTTTGTCTGTTTCTTTGCTGGAAATATCTCATGTCTCAAATCACATTTGTGTGTGAGTTTGGTTCTTGGGCCTTTAACCTTTGGACTAGTTGATAACCTTAACTTGATCTTGAAACACTGAGCTGGTTCTGGAGGATTCTTTGGCATGCTCCAGTTTTCAAAGTAAAGGCAAGCTTTGGCTTTGTTTACGTTTCTTGTTTCCTGTAACTTCTTCAACCTAGTAAACTGATAATTACCCAAGAAATGTATGTGTGTGACTGAAGCCTGCAGCAGGGCACTAAAGATACTAAGCTCACAAATTTCCTTTTTTAATCACTTTCAGACATTACTTGCTAACTAATTTGCAGCTGTTATGAACCTTTAGCTTGACAGGTTTTATAGCACCAGGTATTTCCTTCAATCCTTAGCCAAATAAGTTTTAACTAAAAGTTTAAATATATAAACTTTTTTTAATAAACAGCAAAAGGGTGATTAAAAGTTTGACTTTAGAAGGTTACAAACGAACTAAGTGTTCAGATAAATATGAAATAAGATTTTGGAATTAATTATAAAGAATCCTTCCTATGGGAAAATGCTTTTGTTTTGCTTTTTTCTTTCTTTCTTTAAGATAATAAGACTTTAAAAGTTAGGTACTAAAGTGAACTAAACATTATAAAGTTGATACACACAATTACAGAATTAAGCAAAGTATTTTAACATTACACAATAACTAAAGATATTTTTGAACAATGGATCCTGAAGTTCATTTTAAGAGTATCCACCTCTAGACTACTTAAAAGATGTTATGGAAAAGAAATAAGTTCTATCTGACAATATCAATACTAATTTGACAATGACTTTAAAATGACAGGGTAAAAGAACAACATGGAAAAAGATGTTACCCTAGTCATACAAAGGAAACAATTTTTAGAACCTAAAAAATTAAACAGGAATCTCCATATCAAGGGTTGGAAATCTATATTAAAGATTTGCCATTTTTCCTCAGAGGGGAAAAAACCCCTAGTGACTTATTATATCACAGTTTTAAGATAATGTTTAATCCATGAAATGTGAAAGCATATTGATACAAAGAAGCACCAATCAAAGCCCACCCCAAAACTATGCATATAATTCTGAGTTCCTTCTAAAAGCAAAGAAGAGAATATAATGAAACAGACCATGTTCCATGTGAAAGCTCAAATGATGGGAAAACCTATCCATTTAAACTACCTTCATTCCTTTCATTTTTCCAGAGTTCATATAATGCAAATTATTACTAATCATTACTGTACTAATAATTATTACTTGCCCTCAACAATCGTTGTCTACTAGGATTAGTCTTTAACATCTTTTATCTTTTTATGTTTTACTGATTTTATTGTAATGTCTTTGATTGTTGTGAAATGCCCAGAGTCACAGAATGTTGGCAACATCCAAGTTTAAAAAATATGATTTGTTGCACAGCCAGCCATACCTTTAGACTGGATTTAGCCATATATGCAATCCTTCCATTATTATTATTATTGTCTTGTTGTTATTGTTGTTGTGGTGGTTAATCTTTGATGAGATTCACAGACTTTGGGGCTGGTTGATAGATCAACAGGTCGAGTCCTGACCAAGGACCTAGGAACTGTTCAGGTAACGTTCGAGGATATAAGCTGTTCCAAGTAGGGTGGTTTTTTTTTGCAGAATCATGGTATTCAAGTCTAATAAATTCAGAATTTCCAAATAGCGAGGTAGCTCTTTAGGTATTGTTCCAAGGGCTCCAATTACAATTGGGATAACACACGATTTCTTTTTCCAAAGTCGCTCAACTACAATTTGTAAGTCCCGATACTTTGTGATACTTTCTTGCTGTGTGTCTACAATTCGTGCATCACCAGGTATTGCAATGTCAATGAGCCAACCCTTTTTCTTTTCAACTATTGTTATGTCAGATGTATCGTGGGCCAAGCGCCTGTCTGTATGAATTCTGAAATCCCACAAGATCTTGACTTTTTCATTCTACAGAACCATCTCAACCTGATGCTCCCAGTAGTTGTTACTATACTCAAATCCAAACTTTTGGCATAATGAATGATTTTAGCAACTCAGTTCTGGCCTTCTAAGTAGTCAGTTTGTGAAATTTTGCTGCATCCACTGATTAAATAGTCAACTGTTTCATCTTTCTCATTACAGAGGCAGCATTTGCTGTTGGTGGTGACATGCTGAATCTTTGCCTTCATGCAATTTGTGGCTAAGACTTGTTCTTGAGCAGCCAAAATAAAGCCTTCAGTTTCTTTTTACAGTATTCCTGAGTTTAGCCAATTCCAGGTAAGCTTTTGGTCAGATGACGGTGATGATGATGATTATTATTATTACAAGAGGTATGTTCAATTCAATAAAAATGAAATAGATGAAATGTTATAAATGTTATGTTATAGTCTTTGAACTTACATTGGGAGGATTGGCTAAAAAACGTTTTTACTACTAACTTCCTTTTCTGAACAGAAAATCGGAATGTAAACTGAATAAATAATGGATTACAGCATACAAGTATAAAAGGCAATAGAAAGTCAACGTGATAAAAAAAAATTCTAAAAAATAAGAAACTAAACATACCCCCAAAATAAGATCCTCAAAGTCATATACTAAAAATATTTTAGCATTATCAAGATAAGAAAATCCTCCTAACGAACAAAGTGTTACAGATGCTGATCCTACATTTTCATATTATCTAGCAAAACATAATAACAATCAACAGAATGGCCAGACTGATTATGTAATAGGAATCAGCCCTAGGATTTTAACTTCTAAATTTAGGCTCAACAAAAAGGGGAGCACTACAAATTTAAAAGTCCTTCTATATCCATTTAGTCATTAATACGTTTCATTAAGCTCAGCAGGAGTTACTTCCAAGAAGGCACACGTGGTACTTACATGCTAAAATTACATCAGAGCATCGTGACTCTTTATTTAGAGTGCTAGCACTTATATATGCAGGACACCAATGCCAAAGGTAGATATTTAGAAGAATATTAAGGAAAATATTATTTCAAAATCTCATTACCTTGTCAATATGAGGATGCCAATATTCATCATGGGTTGTCTTTGCTTCTGAATTATTTATTCTAGAGAAGAAAGTTGGCTTCGTCAAATACATGGAAGACGAGCTGATGCCAAAAGTAAGAGCTATTTTTTGTTGAATTCTTAGCCTCACATCACTACAAATGAGAAAAGACCACCAGAACTGAGTAAAACTGCACAAAACAAGATTTATTTTAAATATATTCTTTTATTTAACAATATCTAACATACACAGATTATTAAAATAAATTCATGCACATTGTCTCAAGAATTCTATAACATATGTGTAACACAATTAATTGGATAGCAGCCTTAGAGAGAATAGATTTTATTAATTTGTTTATAGTTCAGTTCAGTTTAGTTCTGAAGCTTCCAATGATACAAATACTGTATATGACATGCACTTTATATTCTACTACTGTAACCTTCAATCTGAAAAAAGTGTAATTTGTTATTTCTTTTTCTAACTGTGCTCAGTTTCACACATCATAAAGGTCATAAATCAGATTTATAAAACACAACGGGTGAATTCAATCTTGCCATAGAAAAGCTTCTTACCCAACAAACACTTTTGTTAATGGAAGTGGAGGCATAAGAGAAATTCTGTCAGTTTTGGGTGGAAGGCCTGAAGCAGGCAGAGTGGGAACCAGCGATAGTACTATTATCTAAAAACTGGGCAGTTATTTCCCCTTCAAGGCCAGAAGAGAATTGGCCAATATCCAAAGAGGTAGAAAGAAAAGACTTAGAATTTAAGTGAATGCTGTAAAACTCTAAGTAGTCTCTGAGTTACAACTCTTAGTTCAGAACCCATTCAAAGTTACAGCCACACTGAGAATAAATGGTACTTAAGCCCCATCACCAAATTTATAGTCATTGCAGCATCCCTGAAGTCATGCAATCACAATTAGGGTGCTTACCAGCCCACCTGCATTTATAAGCTACAGATGCACTTCACCCCCTACAACTCTGTCCTTTTGGCCCCCTGTATTCATTAGCCCCTGCTGTCCTGCATGTCCCGCTGACCTTCACTGTCTTCTTACCCCCGAAGCCACTGAGTATTTGAGCATAATACATTTGAATGTTTCTCTATATCCATGTGATAGAATCCAGTGTCCATATTCTCAATTTTTATCCACACTGGAAAATTTAGAAGAAAAGATTTTTTTTTCTTTTTCTTTGTAACTCAAAACTGTGTATCAGAAAGTCTTATTGAACTTTGAGTTGTAACTTTGAAGGGTTGCTCAACAAATGGTAATAATTTAAGAACTACCTGTATTATATAAATGAACACGTTTTTATACCATCTCAACCATCATTTCTTTGTCGATTTTATTGATATTCATCTGAACAAGAATGCTTTGGGAAATTTCTTAACATATTTCAATAAACATGGTGATCTTTAAGTCAATTGAAATGTCCCTGTTATGATGGATAATGGGTTCGTGTGTCATTACTCAAAGAAAAACCACTTTTACCCAATTTGGGGCAATTTACACAGGTTTGGGAAACACTGATCTAACAGCACAAACTTGCACATAGCATAAATGATTCTTTCTTTCATTATCCACACTGCTTCTTTTCCGTATTTCGGTTCTACCCTTTAAAAAAAAAAGTTTATTCAAAAAAGTTTATTCAGAAAACTTATTTTACCAAAGCAAATCAGTTTGAAAGTCTTGTCTATTTTTTCAGTAAGCTTTGCCCATCATTTAAAAATCTTCCTCAATAACTAGTTTCTATTCATAGACTATTTGACAAAAATCAATTCAGGCACTCTAAGTAGACAATAGGGCTTTTCTTTAGCTATTCCCTTGAGCTGCCGCTCTGAAAGCTATCCAGACTGAATTGTACTGAAAAATCCTTTAAGGATTTCTTCTGTGCTCTCTTACACAATAGCTGTGATTATATTGAAAATGCATCAGATGCTCTTTAATGCAGAGCCATGCTCAGAGATGATAATCCAAAATGAAAGGTTATTTTTATATCAACCCACCATTTAGACTTGTGTTTATCTGCCTTTTCAGAATGAATCTTCTACCTAGAACTGGATGTATTAGAGACAGTATCGAGTACAAGAAGAAAATACACAATGTAACCTGAATTGTGATCATAATATCTACACAGCTGGAATTCATTCATGAGTCAGATTAATATAATTAAGACTACCTCATCTTTTTCTGGTTCAAAATACAACATGGCAATACAATTAATGCTTCCCAAAACAATCAGACTGACAAAAATTCCTGACAAACAATGACAAGTCCAGAATGCTCTCACTAAGCATCCCCTCTCCAAGTTTCTATTCAAGCATCATCCCGCAGTCCTTCTCTAGTCCTCTCCAATGGCAATGAACAACTGATGCCAACCAAGGCTAATGCAGTGTAGTGGTTCAGATGCAGAATCAGGAGTAGGGAGATACAGGTTCTCGTCCATCAGCCACAGAAGCCCACAGGTTGATTTTGGGACAGTAACTCTCTTTCAGCCTAACCTACCCTTCAGATTTATTACTGTAGGGAAAAACATGATGGCAACTTCATATCAACTTTACTAATCTTAAGTATTACCAATCTTGAAAAAGAAAGCTGCACAAGAGACTCTCTCCTTTTGCCATTTAAGACTGTACCAAAATCAAATGCTGAGATTAAATAAAGTCTAGGATGCCTCAAGCTACGTTTAACCAAATTCTTTCAGTGTTCTACCCCGCCATTCATTAGTGGTAAAACAAGTGATTTCATGAAGATTTTTCTCTTCAAGCTATTAAAATGTTTCCTGAACTAATATTTCTACAATGCAAAATATTTCATCTTACTTTGCTATATAACAAGTTGAGACAATGATCAATTCAAAAATTATGCTGCAATATAATTTTTTTCGAATACAGTAATAAACAATGGGTACTAGTATAATGAAGTTGTATTAGCCAGCTGACTGGAGAAAGCAAAAATAAAATTTTATAATACCTGGATTTTCTTACCGATATAATTGAAAATCATCTTCTGTGAAGATGTCATGGATTTTATCATTAAAGTATCTGGAGGGAAAAGAAATAAATGACTCATGAAACCAATTCACAGATAATGTAGATTAAAACTTTGCACTAAACAATTACTTTCAATACTCTTTCAATTGTTTACTTAGATCACAATTTTAATACACAATTATTTTAAAAGTTTCAGAACAATATGGCAATACTGAAGCTGTAAAAAATGACTTCGGTCAGGTCAGCTTTAGGGTTGTCATGTTGATTCTGACACAATACTTATTAAGTCTAACACACTAATTCCAGTAAATACACATTACTATGGAAAACCTGCAGCTTGTTTAAAAAAAAAAATCTAAAATGAACAAGAGCCTATTTCCACATCCAATATCCCCAAAACGGTTATCACATATTCTTTGCTAAATGAAGAGAAGCTGCTGAAAACAGAGTAACTTGTGGCTTTACACCTGTTTAACAGACTGAGAACTAAAAGAACAAAGATCAACCATTCTAAAGGTGGATATATTAAAATGCAATTCTAAATTTACCTGTACATATTAACAAAATGCTTCCCCAAAGAAAGGGCTCCAGAGTGCAAATCTAGAATTGAAGCCTGAAATAGGAATAAATATATACATTCAATATGTAAGTACAGACAATGGAAAATATTTAAGGCATGTTGCTTTCTTTGAAAATAAGACAGATTACTCTGGAAGTCACATTCCTATTCTACAATGTTCTGAGAACTTAATATAAAAGTGTGCTGATTGTAAGTATTTCCCAAGAATCAAGGAAAGTCAAACTTACTCTGAATTATTTCCCAATAATTCTTTTTATCTATTCATGTCAAGCTTTGATATCATAATTCATACACAATGGTTACCAGTTATGAATACCATGAGGCTTACCATTATTTCTGGAGAGAAAAAAGTTATGCATTTCAAGAGGAGTGGATTTTATTTAAATTGTGATTTAAACCATGATAGAAATCACTATTAAGAAACAATGATTTAAATCACAATTTCTTCAATAACTAAAAATATTTAATAACAATTAACCCCTCCAAGACTTAGCCAATTCAGTTGGTTCTAGATTATTGTGCATTTATCCCTCTGCTTCTTCTGTTGGGTAAAACGAACAAGCAAATCAAATCATATGGCAGGAATGGGCAACTTTTCCACATACCCTGACTTTTTACAGAATTATAATTAAGCAAGTCTGAATTTTTCCCTGATCTCATTTTTTTTTTCAGAATAAACCTCCAGACAGAAAATGATCAGACCTCTGAAGTGGTTTCACTTTACAATAAAGAGCAATACGTTAGCATCTTGCAGAAGGGATCCAGAAATAATCCCTCTTAAGTGTACATGACCAAGAAAAAATGCTTGACAATATATTTGTATTTAAGATGAAGTTATATATGAAATAAAATGCAAACAAAGGTTATTTGTTTAGTAAGGTTAAGCTATGGTATATTTTTATTCAAGAGTCAGTTTTTTTATATACTCCATAGAATATCTTATTTATTTATTTTTAATTAACATT
The DNA here is from genome assembly GCF_049901735.1 of Notechis scutatus. Lineage (NCBI taxonomy): Eukaryota > Metazoa > Chordata > Lepidosauria > Squamata > Elapidae > Notechis > Notechis scutatus. Next base: position 107,450,123 of record NC_142010.1, on the reverse strand, counting down.
AGGAACAACAGCAGTAATATTCTCTTTCATGACCTTGATCAGATTACATAGGTACCTGTTCAGCTAGTAATTGAGTTAGCTTTACAATATGCTGACAAAGTAAGTAGCTTTTAAAACAAAGTTTTCAGTTTCTACAAAAACATGCCGAGTGACTTGCTGTACAAAGGGCATTAACAGAAACAAAATGTCAGGAAAGTCATTCATTCAGGAGAATCTGCTCACCAGCATAAATAGGAGTATGGAGCACTCACAAGGTTAGAACACTGGGCTGATGACTGGCTGATTCATGTTTGAGACCCGTTGCTGCCACAGGGCGGGGTGAACCCAGTGGTTCAAAAGTGGGTGATCGCGAGTAGATAAATGGGTGCAACTTAAGTAGGAAACTTCACGGGGACTCAGAAGGATCCTCCAACTGAGCAACAGTGATGTCACTGGCAAATATTTTGTTCAATTGTACTTTATTAACTTGATTTGTTTTGTTAGTTTTTATTGTTTTTTATTTTAAATAGGATTTTATATTCTGTAAACTGCCTCAAGTCGCCATGGCGAGTAGGCGGCAATATAAATTCAATCAATCAATCAATAAATCCTTTCATCATGGAAGGACTTTTGTGCTTCTGATATGGAATAATTAGTATACCAGCATAAATAAAACATAATGAAAGCATTTGCACGAAAGATACACATTCTTATGCCATAGCAGGTGAATATCATAATCCTTAATATGACGGTTCCTAAGTGCTCTCTGAGCTAGAACAATGATGATGTTACATAGTTCGATTAATGAAATATCTGCAAGAAAACAACGAAGCTCAGAGAGTACCAAGGACCTCTCATTTCAATCCTAAACTACAAATACTCTCCTTTACTGATCCTTAATCAGCAGAAATGGCAAAGTAGCTTGTAAGTGATGCAGGTCACATATACACATAAATTCATCTTAATTGGTATCATCATACTACCAATTTTAAAGCAGCAAACAACCCCCCTTCACCAATTCCATTCAGTGTGGTTTAGACTATGATACTAGGTAAGACCTTATTTGTGACAACATCTGAATATAGAAATCTTCACTTGGGCAAGTAGGACTACCCCTGTGTGCCTTTAACTAAAATATGAGAGACTAATAATTTAAAGCATTTATGAAAAGATTGTCCATCTCTCTTGCATCAAATAGAAGGAAAACCATGCAAAAGCAGAGGGATTTCTTACTGAACGATCTGAAGCAACTGAAAAGAAGTCAACTTGTTATTTAGAGAAACAGATAAAAGCAATACTGAATCAGCTTGATTTATTGGAACTATGTAAAATTTATAAAAAAAACACCACATCCTAAACAGAAATATTATGAAAAAGGTATAAACCAGACACTTTGTTAGCTTATCCATTTCAGAAGAACGGCATAAAAGAAAGATAACTTCTATTTGGGAAAGAACCCAATACATCTCTAAAACAAATCACATTATTCAACAACACATCAATTATTTTTGGAAATTGTACAGCAAATAGCTACCTGATCCAGCAAAAAATGAATATTTAAATGGCATATTATTTTAAATATTACTAATCAACAAAAAGCTTTCACCCCATAACAGAAGTCAAAACTAAAGAATCCATTAAAAAGTTAAAAATGAATAAAACTCCAGGACCTGATGATAATTCAACAATATAGTACAAGATTTTTCAAGAAAATTCTGACTAAAATTTCAACTCAACGAACTAATGAGATTAAGATACACGACAAATTTCCAGCATCATGGAAATACTTTTTGTTCTTTGATTCAGAAATGAACAAATGATATGACTCTTTCTGAATCACATTAGATTTCATGTGGAAAAGACATTGGGAAATAATGGGAAGAGATGCTGTCCAGCAGACAGTCAGTTAAGACAGTGGTCACCAACCAGTGGGCCGTGAGAAAATTTTGGTGGGCCACAGAGAAATCTCACCCCCAGAGCACCCCCACAAAGCAATTAATCCAGGCTGCACCGCCCACATGGCATGCTGTTTTTCCTTTTTCCGACCATCATCTGTTCTGCTGTGCCGGGAGATTTAGATTAGCTAGGAAGCAGGAAATGGTTGGATTTCTTGCTTTCTAGCTAGTCTTTAGAACTTCGGCTCAGCACAGCCAAACCTCCCTTAGGACTGAAGGTTTGCTTGCAAGCAAATTCAGTGTAGACTCATGGCAAGCAAATTTGAAAGACTGAGCTAGCCGATGGCAGATAGATAGATCACTGAATGATTCTGTGAGCAACTCAATCTGCCTGCTTTGCCTGATTTTGGGTAAAAGTTGCTCTTTTTTAAAATAAAAAAATTCAATATTTACATGCATGTCGTGTTGTGAGGTAATTTTGTGAGCTTGCTTGCAAGCAAATTTTATGTGACAGATTGAGCTAGCCAATGGCAGATAGATAGATCTCTGAATGAATCTGTGATTCTGTGAGCAACTCAATCTGCCTGCTTTGCCTGATTTTGGGTAAAAGTTGCTTTTTAAATAAAAAATTCAATATTTATATAAATATTTATAATATTTACATACAAGCCATGCCCAGCCAGTCACATGACCACCAAGCCACATCCACAAATTAGGCCATGCCCACAGAACCAGTTAGTGGTCCCTGGGATCTAAAATTATGAGTTTGGTGGTCCCTGAGGTCCAAAAGGTTGGTGACCCCTGTGTTAAGAGACAGCACAGTTCACAGTTGCAAAATGGGGTGGGCAAGAAGTTCAGACCCACCTAGCTTTTGGGGCTGTAAAGGAGACAGAGTTAGGTTTAGGGTTAGGGTTAGGGTATTTTCAGAATTTTAAGGTTGATGTCAGCTATTCCAGTTGAACCAGACAGGACAGAAAATATGACCAGATAAACTAATCCTACTTTACTGTAAAGTTAGATTATCAGAATAGCAATAGTAATAGCACTTAGACTTAAATGCCGCTTCACAGTGCTTTACAACCCTCTCTAAGCTGTTTACAGAGCAGCATAGTGCCCCCAACTCAACTAATAGACTTCTTAGATTCAATCAGGAAGATATAGGTCACTATGGTTTGGTATTAGGATATCAGATTAATCAGAATAAGACACAAAGAATTACATGGAATCTATCAGGGAAAAAAAAGGAATAGTAATACTGTTAAGCCAATTAAGTACTTGGGAATTTTACTCGGCAAAATATAAAAAGATTTATTTAAGAATAATTATTCACATATTTGGAAACAAAATATAATGGCAGATATTTTAATAGCAAAGAATGCTAAATTTGTCCTGATCAGAAAGGATATGTGCAGTAAAAATGAATATTTTTTACTAAGAATTAACTCTCAGTTTCAAATAATTCCAATAAGAATTGAAGAAAAGGTACTAAATGTGTATCAGAAATGAGTAATTAATTCTATTTGATCAACTGAAAAAACTGACAATAAAATTTAAGATTTTGCAATATCTGAAAGAGATAGATTAGCAGTATCAAACCTTAAATTATATTATTATACCAGTTGTTTAATCCAAATCCCTAGCTTCAATTTTAAGTATGTATTTTCCTGAAGGTGAATATATAAATATTTGACTAGTGGAGATTCATACTGATAAAATAAAGATGAAATCTTTTGAGATTCTCTCCTTAGAATGGTTAGAATTGCTGATTGGTTTCAATACCTCTATATCTCTATCTATATAGGTAGTATAGTTCAAACAAGGGAGAATACTCAAGAGACTTGAGTGAATTTTTAAAAGTTGTTAACTCAAAACATTTGTTGAGGCTTATTTCTAAGTTGTTACTGAAATATGAACTAGAAACTGAACAAGTTAAGGATTGTATTGCTGGAATCCAAAATCAATAGTCAAAGTTGGGTTTTTACTGTGCAATAAAATAGCTAGAAGCCATCATAATAGTAGATGAGGTACATAAAAAAAAGATTTAGCAAACTAAGTTGTGGATTATGCATCAATGCCAAAATTAAACATATATTTAAAAATAATTCTGAATTTAACTTGAAAACTTTTTTCTGAACTGTTATTCTATATGTGGACTTGTACTATATGCAAAGTTTGGGCCTCTTAAGGGAGGGTTTCAAACTTTGGCAACTTTAAGACAAGTGGACTTCCATGCCTAGAAGCTGGCTGAGGAATTCTGGGAGTTGAGGGTCACTAGTCTTAAAGTTGCTAAAGCTGGAGACCCCTATCTTAAGGTACTGTTTAAAATACTAAGTCTTGTCTCTTTTGTCTAACAAAGACAAATCATTTAAATTTGGTAAAAAAGAAGTTACATACTGTACTTTATTCTGATTAACAGCTCTTATTTTTTATTAATTATTGATATGTGATTTGATTTTAGTAATTAAGATTACTGTAATATTAACCCAATATTATTTTGAAATGTTTTATTTAATATTATACTATGTGGATTTTTTTTCAGTTTTACTCTTTTTTTTCTTCCTTTTATCATGATTGTGCTATTAATATATTACAAAGTAATCATACCAATAACATTTGTTTATGGAAGAAAGCTCCTAAGCCTATCAGTCAAGCTCAATTGTGTGATCATTAGTGCATTTAAAATTCTGTGCTTGAAGACATTTTGCATAATGGAAAATGAGCACACTGATTTAAGTAACCAATATATCCTAATGGAAACTTATTTGACAGATGGCGGGCAAGCAAAGAACAAGCAATGTACAGTAATGGCCAAAATTGTGGAAACCTTTTGGGAAAAGTATATTTTTGAGGTTTGATGGCTAATAACACCACTTTTTTGGAGTAGTACCATAAAATTATATATCAATGGAATGATAATTTAATCAAGAATGTAATGCAACAGGTTTGTTCAATTATCTGTACTCTATGAAGTTATAGCCAAATAACCAGAAAAAGGAAGCACAACTTGCTTAGGTTGAAATCAGGTAGCTTTGCTTCATCCTATTGTAGCCAATGAGCATGAGTTTTTAGATAGCGAATCGGTGTCATCTTGTTTTGCAATGAGCAAATCAGATCACAGTAGGATTCAGTTATTGATGTCATCTTAGAGGAGGACATTTGTCACTGTGTTATGTGATTGATATCAAGTTGGTTGGGGTTTTTTTGTTATTTCATTTAGTGAGCTTGTAAAACATAATAAATTAAAATAATGGTGCAAAGACTTGACTGGTCACCCAGAAAGCGATGTAAAATAGTATTATTAAGTGAATAAGGCTACAGTTACAAATAAATTAGAAGAAAAATTGGTGGAAACTTAACCAAATATGGCATTTCTAAGTTTTTGAAGAGGTATAAAGAGACTCAGTCATACAAAACCACACTGGTAAAGGCAGGAAAAGGTGCACAATATCAAGTGATGATAGAAGAATTAAGAGACTGTGCCTACATGACAGAAGAAAATCATCTGGCTGTATACAAGATGAAAAGGAGCAATGCAATGTGAAGTTGAGTGCCAGGATTGTTCAGCGTAGACTGCAGGAATTTGGCCTAAAATCTAAAATTCCACACACAAAAAAAGCCACTTTTATCTCTCAAACAAAAGTTGAAAAGACTAAATTGGAGTAAAACCCATGTTACCTGGACAGAGGAACAAGGGGACAGTGTTATTTGGAGTGATGAGACCAAGATCTCCATTTGGTAGTGATGGCATAAAATATGTAAGGAGACACTTTTCCCAAAAGGTTTCCACAATTTTGGCCACTACTGTACAGTTCTAAGAGAACAGAAAGGCAGACTGAAAGTGGGTCCTTCTCACTCATCTAGATCAAGAGACTTTGTGCCTTTCAAACAATAGCAAGGATACATTGATTCCTTATTGAATAGGCTGTACATTTTCTAATAAAAAAGACACTAAGATCGAATGGCAAAATCTGGGATCTAATGTTACTGGATCACAGACAGTTGAGATTCCTATTAGTAACTGAAATGAACATTTTGACAAATGAAGATGAGAATGGACGCCCGTTTCTGTCTGACTGGTACTTCTCCCTGAAAGACAGTGTAAAACATAATCTGAGGAATCTTGCCTGAATACCAGAAGAATGTAAGAAAGTAACGGGACACTGCTCACCCCTCCATCCGATCCTCCCAAGGACAGTCCCCTCTCTGCTATTCTGTGGACGAAACAACAATCTCAAAACATAGCTTTTCCCCCAGTTGTTTACAGATGCTTTTGAAATACGACTTGCCACCATTGATAGAGAAGAAACAGAAAAGAAACAGCCCCCTTGGATCCATAGCAGGTAAATCAGCATAACAGGTGGCCCTCATAATCTGTGAAGTTTCATTCTCAAGGGTTCAAACTCAAGGGATTAAAAAAACTGTAGATGTGACTTTAAAAAGAGATAATTTATGCATAGACAAAAGCTATCCAGAATATTGTGCTCATGTAAAGTGGGGGGAGAGCTCCAAGCTATAGTTATATAAACTTTTCCGCATGATCCAGACTCCAGGTGATGAGGGGCACCTGTGCCACACACATTACTCAGCAAGGCAAAGCATTTGCTAGTAAAAATGGCAAAATCCAAAGCTCTGCGCTTACCCAGCCATTTCCAGGTAGGATTACTCCAAAGGTCAGCAACAAGTTTTGAATTACAAGTGAGCAAAGGATAGGAAAATCTAGTTTATTATCAATGAAATAATTTATATGGGAAAATGGGAATCTATAGGCTGAACAGAGGAGTTTAAAGATGCAGTGGAGAGAATGAAAAGGGAGCAATTGAAGTACCTTCTGTGAAGAAAAGAGCTGCCCATCTTTATTGAAAAAAGTGATAAAGCCTCTAATTAAAGCTTTCAGTTCTTTCTCTGTTTACCGCTGAAAACTAACCTTAGGGCTGGTCAAGGTGTATTTTCCCAGCTAAAGTTTAGAGCAGTTGAATATGGGAAGAACAACAATTTAGGCTATCCAAGAAATAGGGCTGGCAAGGGAGAAAATAGTGAATGCAACTCATATTCCCAACAGCATACTGTGTAACAAGGCCAAAATATACATTCATGCTGAGCTAATCAACATTTCATAGGAATATCACATGCTGAAACAGAGGCATATAGTGCAGAGTATAAAACTGTATATACTTGAAATAAATATTGTGTTTATATACACAAACACACATACCCATTAATAGAGATACAGTATGTGTCCATGGGAAGTATATCTAGATCAGGGCTGTCAAACTCCTGGCCCGCAGACCGGATGCATCATGCGCTGGCCACACCCACACCCGGTTTAGTGAAGGGGAAAAAAGTCCCAATATGTCACGTGATGTTGTGACAATGTGAGATTAATACCCCTGATCTAGATAGATCAAACTATTCTAGATTGGCTTTCTGGATTTCCGGATCCAAATTCCAAAATATGAAAATACAATGGAGACAATTTGGAAACCTGGTTTTAAACTATGGCCAGTAATTTATTTACTGTTAATAAACAAGTTAATACAGTTAGAGAGGAGGTATAAGCTCAAGTTTTAAAAGGAAACATTTGATCCTTTGGCCTTCCCAACCTTAATTCCATACCTGTTAAATGAAATAATAAACATGTCACAAGCATGTTTGAATGTAAATAGAATGCAGACCAAAACGTATGTTTCATGTTATATCAGGGGAAAGGGTCTAAGACTCTTTAGATATTATAGAACAAGCATTCCCAGATGTTTCACCAAAGTCCTCTTGACTAAGACTGAGAAAATTAGTGGAAAGTGGACTCTTTGGTGCTCTCTAGACATTTCATTTCTTATCTAGGTAGAATCATCAGTATAAGTGAGTATGGGGTTTGCTCCCAGTTTATATACAATAGCTTGCCCTGTCAGTATTAATGGGGATGTGGTTTCTCCTTGGTATTTCCTTGATTAGGGATTGTTTTCTACTTGATTGTTTGCCTGGTGCTTATCCCAGTTTATCCGGTTATTGGCTGCTGTACAACAAATATTCTGTGGTTTCTTTTTGTTTCCTTCTTAGCTTTTTAAAATTGTCTCTTTTGAATGATGTGTAAATAATGTTTAATGCTGTATACTGGAAGTCTTTGTTTAATAATGCTATTGTGACTGGTAACTCTGTTAAGTAACATGGTCATAAACTGAAACAATCATGTGACTGCATCACTTTGTCCCATCTTAATAATGACCCTCCTGGATGCTACTGTAAAAAAGAACTGCACAGGTTTGTTAAACAAGAATGTCACATGACTGCAACCTCCAACTTCCTGCCAATGTCTCCACTGACTTTGCTTATGGGAAACCAGCAGGGAAAGTTGTAAATTATAATCACACGACTGTGGGAATGTTGCACCATCCATAAGTACAAGGTCCAATCATAACTACCACAGTCATTGTAAGTTCAAACAGTCAGTCAACAAGGGGGCATCTGTATACTGTTTATAAAAGAAACAGAGATCATCACCACCACTCTATTCTAAAGTTTTTAACAAGGACATTCTGTGTCTGGAAAAAAAAAATATTTACCTACGGATTTGCTCAGCTTCTTCCCTGTTAATTATGGCATCTGTTATTCCTCTTCCACACTTCCGAGGGGTACAGCCTAGATAAAAAAAGACAGTATTTAAATATTTATCGCTGCTGTACCTGTCTTTAAAGGTATTACAGACAGCTGTATTGCTTGAACTGATTGATCCACCAGTAGTAAGAATCTGAGAACAACTTATACATTGCTATCATTGTACCTCATATTTCTCATAATAATTATGGTATCTAAAAAAAAAAGGTCCATTTCAATTTCCTCTGCCATTTTTCTTGGTCTTATGCATTAGCTAAAGAATCTGACATTCTGATTTTCAAAATTATACAAATCATTGTTAAGAAGTCTGTATTTCTTCTTCCCCACAAATGATCCTGCTATAATAATAAACATTGTAACAAATCTAAGTAATGTTTTTTTGCCTAATCCACCAAAAGAATTTTGATCTGTTTAGAAGAATCCGCTGATGCCAATTTTTAATGTCACTTGATGTCACTTGAATGTAAAAAACAGTTATCTCTGACTTTGCAATCTTTATATTTTTGTTAGGAGCTTCAAGTAGCTAAAGTTAATATTCTATTCTGTTGGTTTTACTTTTTGGACATTTACAAAACTATCACATTTCAAGGAGCATCTGGGAAACAACTATTGATTCAACTTCTTCAAGTGAAATAAACAAATACTGAGTTACAAGCTTGATCTTTCAGAATACATTAGACTCTTGACACCAACCTTTTCTGTACTTTTAAAGAGTAAACATGACAGGAGAAAACAAATGATCTACCTTCAGTGGACACTTCAATCATTGGTATTTTAAGAAAAAATATATTGAAATGTATACTAGAGAACTCTGCAGCATTTTATGTTCAATTCTAAAAAGATGTTGGGGTACCAGTCTGCAATCTAGGCAGCTTATATAAGATTAAAAACCAAACAGAAAAAGACCAACAAGATAAAACAATAGGAAACAGTAAGGCTGAAATCATAGCCATACATTGAATCTATCTACTCCGGTGGTGCAATGCCTGGGGACGAACCAGGTTTTCAAGGCTTTATGAAAGGACAGCAGGATTGGGACCTTGTGAATCAGAGAGAGAGCGGGCAGCTGTTCCACACAGCAGGCATTGTGACAGAGAAAACACAATCCTTACTAGATGGTATTGATTCATGGAGGGGATCCAAAGCAAATCCATCCTGTCATATCTTGTCAGACAGGCAGAAAGAATTGAAGACAGTAAATCTAATCTATAATTTGATTCTGTACCATAAAGAGGTTTAGAAGTAGTAACCTGTAATTTGAAGTATTTAGAAGTCTACTGGGAGTAAGTGTGTTTTGCAGACTATGACTACCTATGCTGCCACATTCTAGATCAGATGTAACTTCCCGATAGCCTCTAAGGGTAGCCCTATGCACAGCACATTACAATAGTCCAAACTGACCAAGGCATAAGTGACCATGAACAGACCAATCCAGGAAGAAGCATAACCAGTACACAAGATGGTTTTATGGAAAAGCCCTTCTCACCATGGCTGCCATCTACTCTTCAAAGTTCCAAGAGACACCAAAAATCTGCACCAGTTCTGTCTGAAGAAATGCAACCCCCCCCCCCCAAAAATAGAGGCCCCCAGGATCCAGAGACCCCTAGAATTCATTGCCACTCAATTTACTTTCTTTTCAAATATGTGCTGCCTATCCAGGCCCCCTTGGCCTCTAGATATTAGTACAAAACATAACTTGCATGGTCCTGAGTTGAGATTCATACATGAGTATCATCAGTATATTGGTGATACTTATCCCCATGACAATAGGTGAGACCACCTGGCGATGTTATAGATGTTAACTAGGAACAAATAGTACTGTATACAGATCTCTGAGGAATCCTGGACAGAGTTTAGACTTCTCAGAACTAAAGCAGATAAAACAAAGCAGCATTACACAAGCTTGGGAAGGAACAGTATTGCAGTAAATTATCAAAGCAATAGATAAATCCTGAAAAAGACTAGAGATAAATTACAGCTCCCAGGATTCTCGGGTACAGTTAGATGTGATCTTGGCAAGCATCAAACTGAATTTTGATATATTTAAGACACTTTGCTGTCATGTTACAAAGTAGGGAACTCTGTCAAATGCATCTCACAGGTGCCCCCAAGTGGAAACTTGGTAATATGAAAATTGCAACAGAAATGCAAAAAAGGAGCAGCCATTCAAGAACAGACTGAATTGATCCAGCAGAGCAAGGGTCTTCACACTTGGCAAGTTTAAGACTTGTGGACTTCAACTCCCAGAATTCTTGAGCTAACATGACTGGAGGAGGAATTATAGGAGTTGAAGTCCACAAGTTTTAAAGCTGTCAAGCTTGAAGATCCCTGCAGCAGAGTATGATCAGAGTATATTCATTTAAGAATACCGTGTTTCTCATATAATAAGGCTGGGTCTTATTTTTTTTTTGAGCCCCGAAAAAATGGCTAGGCTGTCTTTTTGGGGGTGACTTAATTCCCCCCCTTGCATCTTCGGGCGGGCGGCGACGGCTTGAATGTTGACCTCTCAGCATTGGTGGGGCACTTCGTATCAGGGTCAATGCAGGCAGCACCATATCTGGGTGTGCAACAAAAGTACGTCCTAACGGCAAGTCCCCCCACCATTCCCCCCCATTTTGCATGTTTTAATATAGGCCTTAATTTGGGGGGAGGGGCTTAATTTCATTTCATGCCTATAAAACATGCTGGGACTTCCTATTGGGGGAGGCCGTATTGTTGGAGAAACAGGGTATGTATTTGAATAGGTCAAAATAAAATGTTTTTTTTTAATTAAAATACTTCAAAATTAAATTCATAGTATTGAAAATGCAAACCTCTCATTTGAAAGCATGTTAAAACTGTAATTTCACCCTCAAAAACCAATTGTCAGTAAAAATTGGGTCCCAAAAATAAAAAAATGGATCTAAAAATATTATCCCCAAAACTGAGTATGTGTCTAACAAGCACAAAAATACAAATGTGAGACATAAATCCTATGTATTATTTCATTCTATATGAAATCAAATATCTGCCTCCACAGTTATAAGCACTATTTTTGATTCCAATTTTTAATTCTAATTTCAACTTAGTGATTCTGAAGGTAAAAAAATCACTATTATGAGTAATGAACTGTTACGAAAACTCATGTTTTTATAGGAGATGAGCTTTTGAATCAGATTATATTGGCACAAGCAGGCAACTATAAGAATCATGGGACCTGAATTTTAGAGAGGTATCATATTAAACAAATGAATCCAAGACATAGGTTGTTGTGAAGTTTTAAAATTTACATGCTTATTTTATGGGAAAGTTTCTCATGCACCCATAAAATCCCATCTGATTCCAGAGACTTATCAGAACTGGAAAATAACATCAGCAGCAGCATGGTGTAAAACTATTGATATTTGGGATAGATTCAAGTTTGTTTTAAACATTTCCCATTTTATGCCACATCAGCACTGACTGCATAGTTTTCTTTTTCTTCTGCATCCTTTGAATATAGATGTAGTCTGGGAGATTATACTCCTTTAAGGGAATCTCTTGCACTTACGTATTGCTAATAGTACATGATTTTTATTATAACTTCTCTCTGCCTGAATATATCTTATGCTTCTCCAAAGGGAACACTAAGAGTTCATAGAGAGGTTTCTCCCACGTACTAGAAAAAACAGCCTTTGAACTCCTACAAAAAACCAGAAGAGCCATAACTTGAATTAGTAACACTGACAATTGATCTTTAATTTTTTTGTACACATCAAGAAGATCCATATGATGGCACAGCATGGATGTAGTCCATGATTCCATACAATTTTCTGCCATATTTGCAATGTACAATATATACTGTGTAATTTTTTAAAACTTGATTTAATTATATGAATCATACTAGGTGATTTGTCTATGCTGGAGAGAATGCTATATAAGATTCATGAACATCAGTGAATCAGAGTAATGCTTTTGCCTCATTGCAGCATCTATTATAGAAATGATCTGTAATTTAAATAGTATTTTGATTGAAATCTGTAAAAAATATAGTGGAACCATGCTTCATGTCACTAGTTTGTACCAATAGATAAGCAATTTTATCTATGTGTTTTATAGAGAGAAATGTATCTAATGATTTGGCTCGGGGTCAATCTCATACCTAAATCTAAAGTACTGGCATTGATCCATGGCTCAACAGCATCATCATAATAAAATTTGTGATTCTTACAGTTCTATTCATGTATGTGTTTTCTTTACTTTGGTTTATGGAAAGCCCATGTAAGGATCTTTTAGACAGTAGCTTTGGACTTCGATGGTACCTAGAAATATTGTCATTGATTTTTAGAAGTCTCTGAACCTGAATATAAATCCTGGACATAAGGTAAGATATTGTCTAGAAATCATGAAAAATTACATGTATCTTATTTTGTAAAAAATATTTTCGTGCCACTGCAAAATATTGAATTATAAATAGTCCTTGACTTACAACTATAACTGAGCCTGGTAATTATGGTTATAAATCATGATGGTTGTAAAGTGGATGTGACTAGACCTCTTTTAATGACCTTGTTTACACTGGTTGTTAAGCAAAGCTATTATTTGCTATGGTTGGTTTTTGCAATAAACTGGAAGTAAACACTGGTTTCCAGTAAAACTGTCATAAATCACAGTCACATGACCATGGGATGCTGCAAACAGTTGTAAAAGGTTGTTAGAAATAAAGAAAGGAAATAGACTTGGTTTATTGCATCAATGTAAATATAGAAATGTTATTATTTCCGGTAGCCTCTTAATGGAGTTTCGCTGACATCAGGACTGGAATGCAAGGTTTTAACGATTTAAGGATAAGAGATGGAATACAGGAAGGAAAGACCATTTGCTGTATTTTAAGAGAAGGTGATAAGTTACTATAGTTGTTCATAATTATGATGAATGGGTATGTGTGTGTGTGTGTGTGTGTGTGTGTGTGTATCTTTACTATATTATTTTTCTTTTCTATTTTTTCTTTTAGTTTGCATTAATTTTTTATCATTGTAATTATAATTTTTAGTAAAATTACTACTGTGTTTCTCACAAAATAAGGCCGGGCCTTATTTTTTTTGAGCCCCCCAAAAACGGCTAGGATGTCTTTTCGGGGGTGAATTAATTCCCCCCCCGCACACCAGCGCCATCTCCAACAACAGCATCTGAGTCGCTCCCGCTTTTCCCTCGTCCCCGTAACAACAGGAAAAAAAAAGATTTTGAGGTACCTGGGAGCGCCGCGAGCTGCGTTTTGGTTTAGTCCCGAGCGGCTGGGTGGGCGTGAGAAGAGCCGAGCGAGCGTCTCTGCTGCTGCTACCCTTGCTGCTCCAGCCTCAGGCTCTGCAAGTTTGCAAAAGTCCCGGTGCGCAGCCTGTTCCTGCATTCCAAGCGCCCAGGCTGAGCTGCAGCTGTCCCTCTCTCGCCAGCACCGTCTCCAATAACAGCAGCAGCAGCGGGAACCGTGGAAGTTACGGAGGTGGCTCCCCACCCGAGAAGCAGCTGAAACGCTTTCACGGTTCCCGCTGCTGCTGCCGCTGTTATTGGAGATGGCACGGGCGAGAGAGGCGCCAGCACTGGCGGGAACCGTGGAAGCTACGGAGACCTGAGAAGCGGCTGAAACGCTGCCGGACATCCACGCTGACGCCGCCCGCCTGCTGACCCAGGTAAGGGAGGGGTAAGTGAGCCCTCTGTGCTCCAACATGGTGTTAGGAGCGGCTGATGGTGAGGCGTAGCTGCCCGCGGGGCACTCCTAATGGCAAGTTCCCCCTGCCTTCCCCCCAATTTTGCATGTTTTAAACTAGGCCTAAATTTGGGGGGAGGGGCTTAATTTCATTTTATGCCTAGAAAACATGCTGGGTCTTCCTATTGGGGGGGCGTATTGTTGGAGAAACACGGTATTAAAAAAGCATCAATGCAGGTCATATTATTCAATACCTTCAAACCGTTTATGGCTGTCATAATCCTCTGAGCAGGGTACTTCAATGAATTTGTTTGGGATGCTTTCACCATGATGAGCCAATACTTCTGTAACTCCATCTTCAATGAACAGGTAGCTTCTACTCAAAAGATAACCCAGCATGGCAGATGAGAGAAGGAAAGCTGCTGTTAACCATTTTCGCCGTGACTCTTTCTGAACATTTTCTTTCACACCACTGAAAACAAAACAAGATATTTTTATTCTCTTCTTTAATACATATTTAGACTTTGGATTTTACAACAAAGTTTTAAAACTTATGTCTGGCCTTCATACTTTTACTGTGTATTATTTTTTCATCATTTTAATTTTAAAATGTTTGTCTTATGATTATAGTACACTATACAATAGTATCAGCTGATCTGGGAAAATGCTATATTGAAGAGCAGAACATGCATTTTAAAAAGCAATAAATATAATTCACACAATTTGCACTTCTTTAAACACAAAACTAGTGAAGTACACTTGTTACTCAATAACATGGGCCCAATGACTGCATCTTTAATACACAGGCCTCATTCACATCAAGTAAGAAACATATCATTTTCTGAATATCAGGCTTGGGAAAAATAGCCTTTAAGCTATTAAAATTCCTTATAATTATTTTTAACAAGTTATGGCTTACTAAAAAATACATGTTTTCTTGAATATCAAGGAAAACTGAAATACCTGAATTCTACCTCTGTTTTCTTTAAATTTAGTTATTTGTAGTAAGTTGCAGGAAGTATTAGTATAAACTGCTATAGAAAGCTAGAACAGTGGAGTTCGGATTTTGGATTTGCATTGGACAGACCCAGGTTAAAGGTTTCACACAAAGAGAATTCACTAGTTGACTTTGGAGACAATTCAGTCTCTCTTAGTCAACCTACCTCAAAGAATTATTGTGAAGACAAAATGTGCTGATACCCCACATAAGATTCCTTGACAGCTTATAGAAAAAGCAGAATACTATCATTGTTGTACTTAATACTATTTTTATCTAGTTATTCCCCCATGGCTTTTACTATTTATATCATCACAAGGACTTATAAAGATTAAGTTGCTTACATATAAGCAATTCCAAGATTGTCCAAAAAAAACAAAAAACCCGTTGTAGCTGAGTGAGGAAATAAAGTTAGGGTATTTCTGGCCTAAATCCAGTGTTCTGCTACTACAGTAAGGATACTAGGCAGAGGTCATTAAGCCAATTCATTAGGAAAGAGGAACACCATGATCCAAAAGAAACATAAAAGTTACAAAAAGATAATACTGGCCAAGTAACAACACAAGCATCAAATCCCAAAAGGAAGCTGAAGTTCTTTTAATGAACTTAACAAAGAGCTCTTTATTTATGAGGCTACCTATGTCATGAGTGTGACCCATAGTGCACAGCTAAAATATTATAATTTCCCTACTTTTCCTGCAGCATACATATTCTCAATATGGGACCTCATATACATAGTTCTTGACTTACAACAGTTCATTTAATGACTACTCAAAGTTACAACAGCACTGAAAAAAGTGACTTAGGGCCACTTTTCACACAATCCTTGCAGGGTCCCCATGGTCACGTGATCAAAATTCAGACGCTTGATAACTAACACATATGACGATTGCAATGTCACGTTTTGAGACCTTCTGCCAAGCAAAGTCAATGGGGAAGCCAGATTCGCTTA
Organism: Notechis scutatus; assembly: GCF_049901735.1. NCBI lineage: Eukaryota > Metazoa > Chordata > Lepidosauria > Squamata > Elapidae > Notechis > Notechis scutatus. The sequence continues at coordinate 107,434,029 of NC_142010.1, read as the reverse complement.
ACAGCTGTATTACTAACTCATCACCTGCAGTGATTCACTTAGCAACTGTGACAAGGTAGCAACATGGGGGAAAAAACCTCAATGCCTCACTTAGCAACACAACTTTTGGGCTCAATTGTGGTCGTAAGTTAAGGACTACCTGTATAAGGTAGGTTGTCTAGAATCCAGCTATCAATACCTCCTTAAACCAAGGGGAAGGAGAAACCTTCTTTCTTACAAGCAGATTACAACCTGTCCCCTTATTAATAAGAACCTTATTGCAGGAATCCAACTCAGTCCAACAAGAAATTATTAAGAGCTGCCTGATTCTAGATTCATCATGCCGGTCGAAGTCCTGAGCCTTATACCCCAAACTGACACCCTCTGGAGATGTCTGACTTTACCTCAATCCTCAATCCGGCCCCAAGGACTCTATATCCTGGGTGCATAATATTCTGGGAAAGAGTTATCCACCTCGAGACAGAGCCAGGCTGGCAAAGCGCTGTAGGAGGAGTGAAAAGAAGCCAGGCAGGATGGGAAAGATGAAGTGCAAAGAGCTCCCTTCTTCTCTCACATGCGCAACACCGAACCCTAATAGGCAACTATTAGCAGCCAGTCTCCCAGACGCCGCTGGGGATCTTCGTACCTGCTGCAGTGACGACGGTCTTCCGCTCGAGCCGCCGCACCTGCACCGCTGCTCTCCGGAACCCTTCCGCCCGCCCGCCGCTGAGGAGCCATTGTTCCAATGAAGCAGCTCCACCTGGATCTTAGGATGCTGCCTTCGAGGGGGAGGGGCGCGGAGGGAGGCATCGACCAATAGGCTTTCACAGCGCCCGACCCGGAAGCTCAGGGAGACGCAATTGATGTCAGAGAACGCGAGCCGATCAGGCATGCTCAATCCAGCCTGGAGCAGCCGAACACAAACCAGGGGAGGTGGAAAGGTGAGCAGTTGCTGGAGGTCCGGTGCGGTAAGGTTACGTGGAAGCTGGTGTAGAGTTAAAAAAAAAAAAAAAAAAAGGAGATCGCAGGATAGGGGGTGGGGCTTGAGCCACGAGCAATATATCTAAGAGGTTGCATTTACTCTGATTATTTTTCCTGTGCCTTCTGCTGTCTGTACGGACCTTACGAAGGGGTGACTTCAGGATGCCAGTTTGCTCTTAGAGAAGAGCGTGGACGTTTTGCTAGTTCGAGCTGCGGCTGTCCCAGAATTGAAAGTCACCTGCAATTCTGTAAAATGAATGCATATATCCATTTCACGCTGTTACCTTAACATGGATAACGTGTGAAGTCCTTGAGGACAAATGTATTGTTTGAATGTATTATTCCCATTTGTGACCTGCTCTTAATTTTAATAATTTCTAAAGATCCCTAAGTTCTTTTCAGAATGTGGTTATTCTTGTAGGCCCTGTGGGTAGTGTTTTTCTTTTTAAAGGTAAGTTGCCCAGAGTCATTCTGGCATTGGGTGGCTTCTAAATCTAATAAATAAATAAATGTAAATACATTCTAAAGCAGGTGTATGCAGAAAGGGATTTATTAAATAGGGTTTTCCCCAATATGTTCCAATTTGTTGTGTATTGCATATTATATAACTGCAGTGTATATGATACACTTTGCATGCAGAAGATCTCAGATTGGATCCCTGGCATCTCTAGATAGGGCTGAGAGAACAGCAAGCTGCTTCAGTTAACATGTTGCCTTCCAGATATGTTGAGCCTTTTGTTCATGGCCAGGTACTTGACTGGTTCTCAGAACATTAAGAAGGACCATGTCTAGTTAGTGCTTGAATGGGAGACCATAAATAAACATTAGGTTTGAGAATTTGAAAACATCCTAGAAGAAGTTCATAGCAAACTAGTTTAATAATGCCACAAAAAATTATATGAATGTGTCTGTGAAGTCACCAGGATTTTAACTCCAAAGAGACTTTAGATTGACATGCTGAGCAATCAATGTTCTGTGTTTGGCATGAAGCAGTTTCCTAAGTCAAATATCAAATATCCTCTTTTATTGACAGCTGTATATTGTAAAATATCTTGAAGTTTTAGATTTAGCAATATGTCAAATTTTAAAACGTGAAACTGTTTTCCTCATATCTATTTTCTGCTAAATTATTATAAAGTGACTCAGTAACATTTAAACTTTAACAGAATGCTAATAAATAAAATTAAGCTATAAGGTAGCAACCTTTAGTTGGAGAGAAGACTCTGAATGTGATGTGGCTTTTTTCAAAAAAACATGCATTTCAGTTGTAATGGAAAATTTATGTCATCCTATACTGACCTAAGTGACAAATTTGCTCTTTGAGATGAATGAAGCTTATGGATTGAAGATGAGAAAGAAATAAGAATACAGGTAGTTCTGGACTTATGGCTACAAGTAAGCCCCAAATTTCTGTCAAAATATCTGTCAAGTGAGTTTTCCCAGTTTATGACTTTTCTTGACACAGTTATTAAGTTAAGTTAAGTTAATCACTGCAGGTGATAAATTAGTAACACAATTGTTAAGTGAATCTTAACATTGACTTTGCTTATCAAAAAGTCTCAAAAGGGGATCACATGATCCTGGGACATTGTAACCATCTTAAAAATGAGTCAGTTGCCAAGTATCTGAATATGACCTTGGGAATACTACAATAGTCATAAGGGTGAAAAATGGCCATAAATCATTTTTGTCGAAGCTTTGATGTCACTAAATGAACTGTTGTAAGTTGAGGACTACCTGTATATGGGAAAGGTTAGGCATATTAAAGGAGGTTGAACCATTTCTTTCAGAAAGGACAGCTTCAAAACTTCAGTCTCTTATGGGAACAAACATCCTTGGAGTGAAGAGTGTTATGTAACTAAATGGCCCTGTAATTTTGAGACAGGGTAATCAGTGTGGTAACACTCTCAAGCTACTAACATCAGGCTTCTCCCAAACCATTACTGAAAAAAGAATGTTTGCAGGTAGAGATTCAGAGGCATAAGATATTACAAGGTTTTAAAAAGAAAACAAAAAGGTAGTGATTGTCAACAGTAAGACTCAGACCATATATACTGAAAATCCAAGGTTTAATTTAACATTTCTTTTTCTGACCCATGTTCTAGGGGTGAAGTGATTGAAAGTGTGCTTCAGCTTATATAATAGGAAGGTCACTCTATGGTATTTGCTTTGTAAAAGCCATGAAGAAAATATGAGTGTGGCTTATTTTGACATCATGTCCTCCTGTAAGAATAAAGACTCACAAAAGGTTGTTTTGTGGCAACTTTCTATAATCTGATTTAATGATGGGGCAAATGAGGCAAGTGGTAATGCTACTGCTCTTTTCCAGTATATCATTTGGTGTACTGCTGACAGCAAAGACAGAAGAAAACATAATGATGGTTTCATCTCCATTTGAATTGCACCTGGTGCACCTGGATCTCAAGGGAGCTCCACCCAGAGTCTCATACCTGGCAGAGGTAACACAGTCTTTATGTGTATAGTTGAATAATTGATTTCTAGCTTCACCCAGCTGAAAAAAGTAGTCTTTAATCTATAAATTCTATAATTGCTGAGGAGAATTCAGTAGGAATCTGGTGGCAGATAAATATAATCAATCAGTCAATCAATTATGGTAAAATTCCTAGATCTATTTTGTATAGAGTAGCTGCAGTGTTACTACAATTCAGTTAACCGTGCAATTAAGAAGAACAATGGCCTGGAAAATAATACTGTAGAAATAATGACTTCTAAAACAGCTATAACTGGTTTTGAAAAGTGACATTAGGAAGAACTCAAGAGTTGTGCTGGATTAGGCTAGCTGTTTTTCTAGTACCACACAACAAGTAAATGTCTCTGGCAGAATAGGAGTATTTCCCAACTGTTTCCTTCAGCAATTTATTGTCTTGAATACTGGTAGTACAGGTAATCCTTGAGTTACGATCATAATGAACCCTGCTCATCATGTATTGTAACTCATGATGGTTATAACTTGAGCCAACCATGCGACTAACCAAATTTTTACAACCTTTTTGCTGTGGTCATTAAGTGAATGCTGCAGTCATTGTGAACTAATAGTTTGCTATGGACGTGCTTTTGCCAAAATGTCAGTTTTCTGCAAAATGTCAGTTTTCTGCAAAAATGTTATAAAACATGGTATGTGACTACAGGACATTGCAAATGGCTATAAATGTATTCCAGTTGCTGAACTCTTGAAGTCCAGTGAGGTAATACGGTGGGATGACTGTCAGAACTAGTTTATAAGTAACCTTCAGAGAGATCTGTCATAACTAGTGAACAGTCACTAAGCAAATGGTCATAAATCAAGGACTGCCTGTATTATGTAACCAACATGACTATTAGCCATTATGTTCCATGAATTTATCTAATCCCTCCCATTTTGGGACCATGTTTTCCAACCATCATCTCTCCATTGCAAGGTTAAATACATGCATTGTGTTGTTCCTAGTAGTTGTGCTAAATCTCCCACATTCATTTGAAATGTGTGAACCTGGGTTCTAGCATTTTGAAAGAAGAAAGCTGCTTCTTCCCCATTTTTGTACTGTATGCTTAATGTTGATAGTTTCTCTGTAAGGAAGGAGAATATCAAGGAAGATTCTGCTCTATACTTGCTTTAATTTTTAAAGAGGTAAAAAAAGAAAACAGCTAAAACATGCTATCTCACAAGACCTAAGGTTAGTGATCAATACACCTGGGAGGCGTTTTCTAAAGTCATTGTTATCTTATAAAAGCAAATGTAGCAAATCACCACTGACTAGAGATTTGAGATGTTTTATGCAACCAACAGATCTTCCCATTGTTCCATGTCCTGGGTGCAAATGGTATTCTCCTTGAATATGAGGATATGTACCCTTATGATGGAGAACTGAAGCCACTCCAAGCAAATGATGCATACAGGTATGTTAGTCAGCCGGTCATCTTAGATGACATAGTCTCTGGTTCTTTTGTCTCACTGAAATCCCAGGTTTTATAGAGCTGTACCAAGCAATTGGAACTGATATAAATTTACTACTGTGAGGCAAAATATTTATTTTTTTGAATATCCCTCAAAATCAACCTCATTCAGTACTTATTTCTTCTATTTGCTCTGTACTGGGTAGTAGTTTAGAATCTAGAGTATCTAATATTTAGAAACTTTGTTTAAATTTGCTGCAGGCATGGATACGTAAAATAGATGCAATCTGTCCACTATGCAAAGGAAACACATCCATGCAAGATGGATTTCTAAACAAAAAAAAAAAAACCCCTGGCATTAAATGTATAATTTATTAATGAATGCCTCTCTTTTTCTAGTCCCTCTGAGGTTAAAGAGATTTTAAAGCTGGCAAAGTCACATGATTTAGAAGTTATCCCTTTAATACAAACATTTGGACACATGGAGGTAAGTGCCAGGTCCTAGTTATGGACATTTCATCACTGTTTATTTTATTTTTTGTAATTCTGAGTTGTTTTATTGTTTATAAACATTTATTTAAACAGAGCTGTATTTTTAGCTGTGCAATTTTCTGGATTACTGTACTATATTTGCTTTTGGTTTATGGATTACTGCCTCTGTTTCTTGCTTCTCCTGCAGTTTGTTCTGAAGCACAAAGAATTCTGTCATCTCCGGGAAGTGTCAATGTTCCCCAACACAGTGAACCCCCATAAAGAGGATTCCTTGAAATTGGTTATTGCAATGATAGAGCAAGTAATGGCACTACATGACAATCTCCGATGGTTTCACATTGGCTGTGATGAGGTAATGTTTGGAAACATGGGCCTGAATTTGATCAGGGAAGACACAGCCATTTAGCAGTGATCATAGCCAATTGGCACATCTTTATGTTTCCTTGTGGGGTTTTTTTCCTGTTAAATTGTTTATTTGTTAAATTTATTTGTCACCTATCTTGCCCTGAGGCTACTCAAGGCTATTTTGATGTTTCTCTTCATGCCAACTTCCATGGGATCATTCTGATCAGCTTTTGTTATGCATCAAGAACTTATACTTTTGTATCTTCTTTTTTAGCCACTTGTCATTTACTTTTCTGTTAGTTTGATTGTACCCTGGTGTAAGGAAGATGAAGAAATCTCCTTGCAAGACAAGGATGAAAACACAAAAAACATATGTTTCAGATAGCTGCTTTCCTGAAACAAAATATCTGGGTTTCAGTTACTTTAGTCCACACAAAACAAAAGCTGCTTTGCTCCAGATACTAACTAAAAAGTGTTTTTCTAAGCACAAATGGGGGTGGGGTGAGTGGAAAAGTCCAGTAGCAACAGCTCAAGGAAAGCAGGGAAAGCATAGGCTGGTGGAATAGGCCAAATTGGGACATTGGCAGCAGAGGTTTCTGAGAGGAAAAAGGAAAGGGGAGTCAGTACAAAGATGGACAAGCAGGTCATCACAAAGTCCATGCAGAGAGATGGGACAGCATGCACTAACATTGTTCTAGTCACCCTGTAAAATGACATAATTCCACTGGGTTTTGTTTCAGTCAACACCCAGAGTAATTTCATGGTTTATTTCCACCAAACTATGGCTGATTCAAAATTAATGGACAGAGTTTTTGAATATGATGGTTTGTTTCATATTTGGAAGAAAATGTATTTTCCATTGTGTTCACACCTATACTTAGATTAATAATAACAATTTTGCCTCTCCATCGTTGCTACTATCCTGCAGTTGTCTGATATCATGAGATATTTTCTTACAAACAACACAGTATTATTTAACTTCACTACTTTATTGGGATACAATTAATAATGCCTGCAGGATTTTGTCAGATTTCTCAGTGAGGGAAATCACAGACCTCTAAGCACTTAAAAGTTGAGCCTGACTTCTCCCTGTGACATGGCTAAAGATTCCCAGATGCGGCTTTGCTAAATTAGAATCTTTATTTCTAACAAGAATGAAGCCACAGAGTGATTGATTGCCTGCTGTTAGTGCAAAGTAGTACAATAATTTTATACCTGAGGTGTGTATTAAAACCAGATTTCTTTTGTTTTCTGCCTTGCCCACATCAATTTTCCAGATTTAGAATTTTGGGTTTTGCTGGTTTTCACATTTATTAGTCCATTTTAACATAACCTGACAGAAGGGACAGCAGTAATATATGACATTTTCCCTTCTTTCTTTTCATGGTAAAGATAATCATTCTGAATGCGAAAAGCAGCTCTTTGATCATTTGGGAAAACCTATTTCCAAATGACATAGCAATATGAAGGTATCCTAAAGAAAAATAAAAAGTTTGATTTTATATCTTCAGGTGTATTACCTTGGTGAAGGGGAAGAATCCAAGGAATGGCTGCAGCAAGAAGAAAATACTATTGAAAAATTGTGCCTAGCCCACATGAAAGCAGTGGCCAGTCACATAGTCTCAACCCATCCCACAGTGAAACCAATTGTGTGGGATGACATGCTGAGAAGAACAAGCAAAGAAACTCTGAGAGGTAGGTAGTCAATTCAGGAGAAATCCAGCTGTAGTTTTGGAATATTGGAGCAAACTCAATAATTTCTGAGAAGTCACTTTTCATCAGTCACGTTTGCACTAAATAATAAGCCATTAGGCTTGCTTAATGTGAAAGTGCCTGCTGACCAGAGTAGCCTGACTACCAGTTCTCCTACCTTTGTTTGGGGTCACAAACATGCATCCTACATTTGGGTAAGGGTAGCTGTTTAGAAACCTACATCAGGACATTTCGTAATTGTATTGCTTGAAATTGAAAACAAGAGCCAGTGGACACACAAATATCAACCAAACTTTATTGTTTGCACTGTATTGGGAATATATATAAACATTATAATTCCATAATTTCTCAAGGATTTTGAGGTACTTTTGCAAAAGAAAGATCAATTATAATAACTATAAAAGACATTTTCCTTTCTTTCATAGTGGAGATAGTTATTCTAAATGCATAATGAAGCTCTTTGATCATTTGGAAAAGCCTTTTTTCATTTTTCATAAAAAGATATCTTTGTTCAGTAACTATTTCTGCCAACTATTTTGGAATCTAAACATCATTAAAAAGTAAGCACTTGAAGCTAATTTTTTTTTTTAAAGATGGATAAAGTCAAATTGCTGTGCTGTTTGAAGTGAGGTTCTTTTGGAAACATTAAAGAAACCTACATACAAAAATACATAATTAAGGCATTTAAGCCTATAATTATTATAATTAGCACTGACAAGGATGTCTATTGTGATCAGGGAAACAGTTTAAAAATAAAAATCCTAAAACTATATAAACACTTCAAATAATAGAAATTATTTCAAAATATAGAAATACCTCAATGAAATGAATTGGAATAGTACTAAAGATACTGTTGAATTAGAGGAAAATAAAGTTTTGATTCAATACTGAACTGAGAGATTGCCGGAGGATTATATCTTCTTCAGTCTTGCCCTCACAAACCATATTTGGCATTGGGATCAAGAATTTGACATATACCTCCACATTTTCGATAATTATTCAGAACTGGTTTAAAATTAAAATAATTTGAAACAGTTAGAAAGGAAACACATTGTTAAATCATCACATCTTCTACTATTTCATGAATGAATGCTAAAATCACTTGTTTCACTAACCTGTATTCCTGGCTTCATTAATCCATTCCGAGAAAGGCAGGAACTTTCTTTCTAGAATCTTAGCCATTGTTCTCAAAATTACAGAAATAAGAATTGTTCACACAAAATTGAGAACAAACATCACAAAAGTTTGATCTTCACAATTATTTACATTTCTGCTTCTTTCCAGATTCTGGGTTAGCACAACTGATAGAGCTGATGATTTGGGATTATTCTCCTGATCTTGATGTGGAGAGTAAAGGTTTGTACTTGGATGTTTTCACTTGAAAAAATATAACTAAAATACACAGTCCTGATGATCAGAGTAAATATAGCTTCCCCAAGCCCTGCATTCAGCAGCTGGTACGTTCCGCTAAAATTGGGATTAAATCTCCATTTTGGCAGGAAGGTCACTGGATGTTGCCAGAATAAACACAGAGTATGCTTGTTTAGCAACAGTCCCCTTGTGCTCCAGTTTTTAACAATAACCAGCAATGGCCTGATTGGGTATGGAGGCACTAAACATAAATGGAAAAAAAGCTTATCTGCTCTTTATTCCCTTTGTGCTTCTGACTCACAGAGAAACATACACACAGCATAGAATTAAACCAAGGTGGAAGCAGCAGAAATATTGCTACAGAAACAACCCATTTGCTGGTGTTTCTACCCTTTGTGCTATTTTCCCAAAAGATTAATGGCTTCTAATTATAAGCTAGCTATTTATTTGGTTGGGATAAAATATGGATCAAGTCATGATTATAGATTTTGATTAAGGTCTGACAGTCTGAATTAGCACAATGTGCTAAATCAGTGGACTGTATGACTTAGCATGTATGAACCACATCCATTCTATTATCTTAACAAAACTCACAATTATTCTCATGGGCAAGATATATAAGCAAGAAATGAAAGCTTATTTCATTTGTTGACATGTTAAGGTAAAGCAATGATTAGCTCTTTACTTCTAGGTCTTTTTTAGTTTTATTTCAACGAGTACAATTTGTGCAATTAGTCTTAAAAAGATATTGGAAAGGGAAAATAAGCATGTTTTAATAATAAGCCTATCGGTGCAGAGAAAAAATATCTTTGAGGGAAAGCCTCACTCATTTAAAAAGTTTTAAAACCATTACCTAGGTGAAATAATAAAAGTAATAATAAAAATAATAATTAATACTGGGAGGTGTTTTTTAAAAAGAGGTTATTAGGCAAATTCAGATCCTATATTTTAACTGAGTTTATCTGCTCTGTGAACAGCCATAGGATCACTATATTTTAATATTTTATTACTAATCTGAAATTAGGTTTGTACTTATTGCAAAGCAGCTGTAAGAACAGGGCCTTAGCATCCCAAATTTTTCATAATTTTTCCCATAAATTTCCCCTTGCCTTTTAATAGTTCATTCAACCCATGTCATTGCTGTCTCTTTTTTATGCAGCCAGTCTCATTGAAAAGTACCAGAAGTGTAACTTCTCAAAATTCTGGTTTGCTAGTGCCTTTAAAGGAGCCACTGGAGTAAACCAGTGCTTGACACTCATTGGACATCATCTTAAAAACCACAAACAATGGCTAAAAGTAGCTGAGAGCTGTCCTGCTGGTATTGTAAGAGGGATCACTCTGACTGGCTGGCAAAGGTAACTACATGGTATACAGATCAGTAGATATTATAGCATTATTAGTAAATTGAAAATTTGAAGAGCACTCTTAAAATTGGTTTTGCTCTTCATATCTTGCATTGCTTTTACATTTATTCTGGTTTTTTTCCCTTGCCAAATAAATTTGAGGGTTATTTTGTTAAGTTCTTCGAATAACTTTTTGTGTAATTTAATTGGGATCGTTTGGAATATATATAGGAATTTGGGGAGAATGTTCATTTTAATGGTGGCAATCCGACCTAATAGTGAAATTTGAAGTTTACTCCATGATTCTAAATCTTTCTTTACCTGATGTAACAATTTGTCATAATTATTTTCTTTAAGTGACTTACAGTGTGGTGTTAGCCAAATTCCTAGATATTTCACTTTCTTTGTCACTTGTATTTCCATTGTTTCTTCTAATTCTATTTTCTGTTTTTCTGTTAAATTTTTAGTCATTAATTTGGTTTTTTTTCCTGTTTATTTTAAGTCCTGCTACTGCTCCAAATTTCTCTAGTTCTTTCATCAATTTTAGTCCCCTATCTATTGGTTCTTCAATGAAGAAAATCATGTCGTCCGCAAATGCTTGCAATTTAAATTCCTTTCTTAACCGTTAATCCCTTTATATCTGAATTTCACCTAATTCGCGTTAATAATGTCTCTAATGATAATATGAAGAGCAGAGGAGAGAGTGGGCAGCCCTGTCTCACTCCTTTTTCTATCTTTATTGAGCAGAGGAGGGTTAGCAGTCCCTAACTGGAAGTTATATTATATGGCCACCTCGTTAGTTTGGTTGAAGGACTGGGTGAATTTAACTAATAAAAGAATATTATTTCTAGAAGGCCACGACTTACAAAGGGGGTGGCACGCTTTCTTATGGGATATAGGGAAAACCAGTCAAAAATATTTTCATAGACATTTAATTAGAGACGCGCTACTAACAATTTGGAAGAAAATATGGAAAAAACATTACATAAAAATACCAATATGGATTTCAACAATGGAGGCGATGATTCACCCAAACAATCTGGAAATTACTAAAATGATTAAATATAAAGACTTATTGGACCCACAAGGAAATTTGAAATCGACGCAGGAAATTCAGGACCAGGGACAAAAAATTGATCAATGGGTTTACCTTCAGATTCAAAGTAGGTACAAACAAGACAAGAAAGAATTTGGAATTAACAACAAACTTCAACAATTAGATAAAATTTTATTAGGACCGGACAAAAAAAACATAACAAAATTTTACAATTATTTACTAGGAACAGAATTAGAAGAAGAAATTGTAAAAGGGAATATGATTGCGTGGAGTCGGAACGTGGGACGTAGTATTACACTAGCGGAATGGGAAAAAGTTTGGGGCAGGAATAATAAGATCACAAAATCGGTAGCATACAAGGAAAATCTTTATAAAATGTTTTATAGATGCCATCTCCCTCCTTCGAGACTAGCGAAGATGCACCCCAACATGAGTCTGTATTGTTGGAAATGCAAGAAAAAAGAAGGAACCTTTTTCCATATGTGGTGGACATGTACAGAAACCCAAAATTACTGGAAGAAAATCAAAATGTGGTTGGAAGAAATTACAAAAGAGCAGATCGAATATAAACCAGAGTCCTTCCTACTAGGGATCTTTGACAAACAAATTTCCAAAAAAGCTAAATACATAACAATACACATCTTAAACGCGGCCAGATTAGCCTTCGCTCAATACTGGAAACAACATCAAATTCCACCAGATGAAGTGATTATTTATAAAATTTCAAAATGTGCAGAAATGGACAAACTGACTTTGGCACTAAAAAACAAAGATACTTCACTATATTATGATAGTTGGAATTGTTGGTATAATTGGATTGATCAAAGATAAATTATATACCATAAGGCATAAGAGGAAGTATTAACCTATAATAATGAGATAGCGATATATGTATAGAATAGGTGTGTGTAGATGACATAAATCAAAGGTTATGAAAAAAGATCTTGCAAACTGTAAAAATAAGAATGCTTTTAACTTTTCTTCCCTCTTTTTCTTTCTTTTTTCTTTCTTTTCAATCTTTTCTTTTCTTTCTTTTCTTCTTTTTTTCTCTCGTTTATTTGTGTATGTATCGTTGGTTGTTTTTAATTGTAAAAACTAATAATTTTTTTTTAAAAAAAAAATGGTTTTGGCCATTTTTTTCATACTAAATCATACATAATCATGCAGTCCTAGTTTTAAAAAAAAAACAGCTTTAAATTACTGATTATGTTGGGGCTATCACTTGAGACAAAATTTCCACTTGCTCCATTAAATTTAATAATTGTCTCCAACTGAGTCCAAACATCTTTGGCATCTTCTATTTGTATCATTTTCACAACTATCCTTAGTCCCAAATTTCCTAAGGCCTGAGATTTCCTTTCATATTGCATCTCCTAATAATTGTATTACATAAAGGTGCTTAGACACACTGGAAAAGCAGATTCAGACGTGTTATGTATTATTTGTGTCAGCTGAAGAGGTAGTGTTTTCCTAAAGTTCTTGCAATCTGAGATGCTACTACTATACTGCCTCACTAGACCTGCATTTTCTTCTTTAGGTATGATCACTTCTCCGTTTTGTGTGAACTTCTGCCTGTGGGAATTCCATCCTTAGCCGTATGTCTCCAAGCATTAAAAAATGGTACAGTATGGTTCTTTCTTCAATCAGTTAAACCACATGCTTAGGATCTATCAACTCTTTGAGGTAATCCAAACAGGAATTCACAACCCTGAGTACTAACACTAACTTCATTGTAACATTATAGTAACAGAATCTTGCAAGTCTAATGACACTTCTCCTCTTTCCACCTTTATTTTCAAGAGAACTAGGAAGAGTCCCTTCTGAGACAGTTTCTTCACCCCCATTTCCTCTGTGTTCTTCCTGTCTCCCAAAGTTATTCTCACAGCCATTTAACAGCATCACAGTAGAAACACATATATACAAAATTATTTCATTCTATTACAAGTTTAATAAAATACACTCAAATTTTTAAAAAAATACCCCAATGAACTATAAAAAATACAAAAATAAGCAAAAATAAAAAACACAACAAACAACAAAAAATTATGAACAATGTAGGCATACCCTCTGTGTATCATGTTTTAAACAATATCAACATTTCAAATAAAAAACCTTGAAAAATGTCTTGAAATCTGTACCAAAGAAAACTTTACTAGTGGAATGCCATTTCAAAAATAGATACATTACACATCTTGATTCCAGTTTTACTATTCAGAATAGTATTACTTTTCTAATGTCTCAAAACAATGCTCCTAACAATTTCCCATGCCTGATAACCAAATTTCCTAAAAACAATAAACTTCCACATTTTTGGAATGATGTATGTATTAAAATATTGTTCTAGAAAGTTCCAATAATTCACAAGATTAAACCATACCAGCATTGCAAGGAAACTTTGGGATTACTAATACCAAAAATTCTGCATTCTTTTGAAATACCTTTTTCTCTTCTATTTTAACCCATACTTTTTAGGTTTGTAACTTATAATAGGCAGCTGTGTTCTTTCACTACGTTTAGTACTTTATGTGACTAATTATTTTATCAATATGTGAGATAACAGCCTGAAATTTGAGGCAGTGATAAAGTGGTTTGTAACTCTAAGGAAATAATGCTCTTAAATATTTGAGCCCTATCTGAGATATTCCCTGTATGGCATCAAATAGAAAAGATTATCAGATAATTTTAAGCTATTTATATATTTATTTAGAACTTCAGAGACAGATCTAATCTGAAGGATATTACAGATCCCAAATGTTAAAGTGTTTATAGGATCAACATCTTTTCAGCAACAGGAGAGGGATGGGCCAGGTGTATCCAGAGGACTGATAGTCACATGTCCAACTGAGGAACATCTGAACAGGACCTTTACTGCAATTATCACCAATATGAAATGAGGTAGCAGGAGCTTATTTGAACACTAATGAGACATTTTTGGTATTCCTCAATTTTCCATTACCGTAGTAATTGCTGTACAAGATAACTATCCAATTTTGTTTCCTTTTCCAAATTTTATGCTTTAAAAAGCTCTTCTTTGGATCTTTAAGGTGGCTATTCAGAAAAAGTGAGAGAAGATGTAGAAAAATTACTAGGGCTCTCCCATTTGGAAATTGACAGCTTCATGAGGTAAAAGTCCCAAGTTTTTTAAATTATTATTGAATTATTATTACAAATTAAATCTACTTTTACTCATCTTCAAATAAGGATTTCGGAGTGGAACATTTTAGAGAAACATTTTGTTTTGCCTTAAAATTATGCCAAAATCCCCTGACCGTGGCATTTCTGGAACAGTTCAACTCTTTCTGGAAATAATCCTCCAAAAGCAGAAGTGGTTTGAGATATCACAACTCATAAAACTGTTGAACCACACCCAGAATTGCATGGTTTGAGGGGGAGATGTTCCAGATTTCTCTGAAACATTCCATTCTCAAGTTACTGAGTTTTGCACATTCTTTCTCCTAAATTAGGAATAAGCAAAGCTGCATAATACATTTTTTAAATTACGTGGAAGGGATTTCCAAGGATAATAACATCTTGGAGTGATACTGAGGGTATTGAAAAAGGAGGTATAGGGCCACAAGTTGGCATCCTTGTCTTAAATATTTAGCAATCCAATCAAGGTTAATTAAATTACAGGTAGTCTTTGGGTTATGTCAATTGTTCAGTGACCATTCAAAGATATAATGGTGCTAACAAATGGTACTGGGTCCTTGTAATTTTGACCATTGCAGCATCCCCATGGTCATTTGAGTGTGATCTGGGCACTTAGCAATTGGCTCAAATTTCCACTGTTGTATCCATGATCATGTGATCACAATGTGTGACCTTTCCTGCTGACTTTCCATGTCAGTGAAGAAGCCAGTAGGAAGAGAAAGATATATGCATTCCATTTCTGAAGATTTGATAAAATCTGTTCATTGTCATTGGATAGAAAACTGCTATCCATTTTTGCTTTAACAACTCATTTAGCACTCATTCATTCTTCCTCTAAGGATATACTAATGACATCTTATTAGCAGAGACATAAGCAAATATGGCAAGGACATCTGCACCAAGTGAGGCTTTTGCTACTGAAGTTCATAATTGTAGGAAGTCAATAACTATACATGTTTTCCTTCTATAAAGATTGATCTTTCTACTGATTAGAGAAGACCAAGGTTCATCCTCTTCCCTAATTTAATAGATACCTGAATAAGGCTCAGGCATCATCCAAAAAGGCCTAAATGTATTTTCAGGAAACTCATTCTTTCCCAATATTTTTTTTTTAAATTCTCCTTTAAAAAGGCTGCCCAAAGTGATTCACAATCAAATGAACAATATAATATCTAATCACTTAACAATGAATAACATGTTTTATTCTAGCCATTTATTATGAAAGCTGACAGATATTTTTTTTTGAACAGTGACATCACAGGGACTTTCCCAGGAAATGAAATTCTCTCACTTGTGAGTCAAATTGCATTTTACCTCAAATCTTCAATAGACGAACTTTTGGAAAATAACAGGTGAGAAATTACACCCCCACAAGTTGATTCTTATATATTCGTATAGTTATCTGTATAAAATATAGTATCATTTTCTTGTGTATTAAATCACCCACCAATTACATCATGGTTATATGGCATTTAAAGAGTATCAATATTGTGTTAAATGGTCCTGAATAATGCCTTCTAAATTTTAAATAGAATAAATGGACTTACGTGATGTTTCTCAACTCATTGTTTTTTTGTTCATATCAGTCTGAATTTTTAGATATGTTACAGGTTGGTTTAGTCCCTATCACAGAAAAAGAAAGAAGATCCATCCCATAATGATTCATCACTTTCAGCCAGATGCCATAAGGTAATTCAAGATCTGTGATCTCATGCAAAGTCTGCATTTTTAAAACTAGTTTGGGACAAATGGCTATAGGTTTGCACTCTTGTTCAGACCCATCAATACATGCAGTCCCATGCTGAGATTTAAGTGATGTTTTTTATGGATTCAATCCAGTTTCAATCAGGTTTGGTGGCATCGTTAATGCAACATGTATTATTAGTTATAACAAATATATCTCATTGATTTCGGTGCCCTAGCTCAGATAGTTATGTATGTTATTGTAAATTTTGGTCAGCTGACATAGTCGATAACAATCAAATTCAGAAATAGCAAAATATTTCCCTTATTACCTTATTAATAAAAGTAAATTATTCACTGATTCACTCATATGTGGTTGTATGTGTATGTATCAAATAAATAACACACTTAAAGTCAGAGAGATGAATAAAAACAAATACATCTATCCTCTATTTTTGAACTTCCTTAAACTATATGACAGCTGGAAATTATGAATTATTTATGGAAATTTAAATTGCCAACTTAAAAGGCTTAAGAAAAGAATGTTGACAAAGTGCTGGTCCTTCATGGGACATGAAAGGTGAATTTGGCTAGGCAGAGATGTTAATATCTAGAGATAAGATAATTAGTAGAAGGCTGAGATGTAACTAAACATATGGGATGAGACTGGATGTTAGATGTCAGGAAATGATAAAAGAAATTGAATTGTGGAGAAAGGAACATGCATAGCATCTGAAAAAAGAAACAGGCTGAGGAGCAGAATCTCCTCAGATCTCAGAATCTTGAATACACAGAAGAGAAAATAGGATTATACAAGAATTAGAAACATGAGCAACTTCAGAAATGGGAAATATGTTGAAATAGATTGCATTTAATCAGATTGCTGGGCCCTCAAGGCAGTATTATCTATATCGACTGCAGTAACTCTCAACAGGCTCTTTAGAGCCAGGTAGAGCGAAATGGAGATCAGCAAATCTTGCACAGTACAAAGGAGAACAAGGTTGCATAATTGAAGAAATAGAGTCAACAAGAAGGAAGCTTAAATAAGAAGGGAACACATTGAATTGAAAAGTAATGAGAAAAGTAATACTTTAGTGTTTAATCTTCAGAATGTTACATAGTGTCCTATTTAATGCTATCAACTAGAGAATGAAGACTTCTGCCAGATCATACTCCCCTTACTTCTTGCATCTTCTCCTATGTGCATATTCTTTGTAGCACAAGGTATTTTATTCAACATATGGCATCACTTTTTTTCCTTAGGCTTCTGACCAAATGGACTGTTCTAACAGAAGAATTGCAAACAGCCATGAAAAAGATTTTCTACACCACTGCTGTAGAAGAATGGATAGAAGAAAATGTCCAACCAAGCCTTCAAAGACTTCAAGGAACAGTAGATGATCTGAACTGTGCAGTACATGAACTGTCTTAGCATTTTGATATATGACTTTGCTAATTGGAAACTCAACTTTCAGCTAGAATCAAGCAAATAAATAATAGGGTATGTCCAGATGAATTTTAATAAGCTTGGCATTATGATGAAAGTCTGGGGTTATAAAAGATGAGAGTCTTCTTTCTATCATGCTTCTACACAGTGTAAAGTTATATACATAGTGTAAAATTTCCAAATTTAAAAATCATGCAAATACTTTATATTTTAAGTAAATCTTATTAGTATGCTTAAAATATTCCCCCTGAAGTGTGAGAAAAATTAAGTATAATTTTTCTCTTAAGTTCTACCATCTTCTAATTAAACTGGTGGACATTCAGGATATAGCAATCGGACTATTTCATGCAATCAAGAATTTTAAAGAATTCATTAAAAAAACGATTAACATACAGACAACTTAAAAATGGGCTTGTACGAATTAACGGAGGACTTTACATGGGATTGTAATGTGTGAGAAAGAGCACACAAAAATAATATCTTTGATTTAACTAAGTCTGTTTATACATTGGTAAGTAATCGGGCATCTGTTAGTGCATTTCGTGCATTTGAACATTTAGTGATTTCAGCTACTATAAAGCACCAACCGTTCCTTTGCCAGATATTTAATACAGGGAAAATATGAAATTTTGTTAAAGCAACTCTTTACTTTTAACTTCAAACAGGCTCCTTTCTATTTTAAGTATTAAGGTCATCCAGGCAAGAACTTTAATTAAATAGTATTTTTCAGTAAATCAAACTGCCTGGCTGAGATTAGTTTATAACCCAAATGTTTATAAATAAATGTTGAACTTCAACTTTTTTCAGAACTATCTAAAAGAAGAGTGCCTGTCTTATCCTAGTCAGAGATATCAATCACATTTCCAAGATGTTCTCAGATTGCTTCCAGCAGAATATCTTAATATTGACCCTAAATAACCATCTGTAATGAGTTGAGATGAGCAATGAATATTAGGTTCCATGTACCAGAACCGGTGACAGCCTCATGCCTAAATTTCCTTATACAGCTCACATTCTCTGACCATCTCAAAGACACAAGTCTGTGTTAGATTCAGTTTGATACAGAATCATTTCTTATTTTAATGTTCTAATTTTAATCTCATTTAGATGGATATTTTTTTCTATTGTATCAATTTCAGTGAATTGTTTTTTTAAATGCACATTTGTAGATACAAATCTATTGCTTAATTGTGCAAGAAAAAAAACTTTTAATTTCTAATGTCCTATCACCAGGAAACAAGTATTTATAGAATGGAATTTATAACGTTTCCTAAACCATTGTTATTTTTTTTTAAAGCAAGAAGTTGTTTTAAAAAGGAAGCATTACAATGTATATACTAGAGTATTTGAATACATGACAAGAAATATTAATACTGAGTATGAAACAGTGCAATATTTTTTAAATTATACAACTGAAAAACCACTTTATAAAGCACATCCACTTTCCAATGAACATCTTAACACTTTTCAAATAACCCGACATATCTGAACAAAAATATCTTTTTGACAATTTCGTTCAACAAGGTTCTACTCTAAGACACTTAGAAAACGACTAAAATAAGAATTGTCAAGACAATATATTTTGAGAATTTCTAGAATGTGAGGTATTTACTTTTTCTATCTGGAAACCAATGACAGACCTTTCTAGTTTAATAAAATATACTGGATTAGCCTTTTTGACATTTATTATTTTTCTTTTTAAAAAACTCCTCTAAACAGGAATATCTTACACATACCATTTTCCCCATTTTTAAAATAAAACTCCATCACTGAATTATCTATTAGACTGGATGTTTCCTTTGAACTGCATTTCATTTAATAGACATTGGTAATTGGTCCCAGCAGAGAATTAAATATAATCACGATCAAACTAATATTAGAAAAATGGATATAATAATGTGACTCATGAGTTGAAAACAAATGCACAAGCATGTGCACACACATACAAACTTTCTTTGTGCTTATCAATTTTAAGGATACAATATCAAATGTGGTTCCTGTGGAAAAGCTAACAATAATGTATCGCAAACGATCAAGCCAAAGATACGTTTTTGAAAAGTTGCATTCAAAACATTCAATTTCAGCTCTCTGCCTTTTAGAATTTATTATAGTCACTGATTTACCATTAGAGACTCATATCACTTCTGTGGGCCTTAGAGAATGGCCTTTGGTTGGAATTCCATTCATGTCCTTTTCTAGATAGGGAGAACCTAACTACCGTTGATTACAGAGTGGTAACCACAGGTTTACAGACTGCCAATTAACTAAAAGCAGGAGTCAAGTTTTGTTTAAAACAACTTGGGATCAGGACAAATTTCATGGGTAATCACAGACCACCTTAATTGCTAAGACAATTAGAAGAGGTTCTGCACTATGTAACATGTCTATAGCTTGTCAACTGGTAATCACTTGCAGGTGGGTCTTCTCTGGAGTTGCTTTCTGAATGTTCTTTTCCTTTTGTGTAGAAAAGAAAAACAGCCTCAAATCTCGGTGTATTGCTAAACTGATTTGCTCCAAAACGAAAGCTTATATTTTTATATTGCTGCTCCTGCAGAAGTGCAGTTGTTGAGAAATAGCACATTCCACATTCGAAGTCTGTGGCCTCATGATACTCTCGCTGGAGGATTTTATTGAAATTTAAAACAATCACAAGGAGTGCAGAAGGGGAAAGAAATAGGCTCAAGACTTATCAGGAATTAGGTAATTATCCAATTATGTCCAAATGGTATTTTCATCTGAAAATCTTTCAGTTAAAAGGTTCATTGATCTAGACCACGGGTGTCAAACTCGCCAACGTCACATTGCCATCACGTGACGTTTTTCCCATTCACGGAGCTGGGGTGGGCGTGGCCTGCATTTGATGCATCTGGCCCACAGGCCACCAGTTTAACACCCCTGGTCTAGACACTTTAAAATATGGAAGACTTTTAAACTCCTTTCTGATAGTTGCAAATCTCTGTGCTTAACATTATACACAGGAAGTTAACAATTAAAAAGTTGTTTTTAGAACTTAAGAATATAACAGATTCAAGTTTTCCACCATTCAGAGAATTTTTGGTTTTCACATATCAAGAGTTCATGTAACTATTTGTCCTTTGCTTGATCTTCATCACTAACATCTGTTCCACTACTCGTTTCAAGGCCTTCATCAATCTGTAACTCGTTCAGTTCAAGGAAACCAATAATGAGGTTGGCCATAGTCTCAACATCACTGAGGAAGAAAAAAAAGTAATAGGCAAGAATGAATGAATCCAATGCCTGCTTCAGCTGGTCATGAAAGTATGAAACTCTGTGCATCCATCTACTAAAGGCAAAATGTTTACTAAAATGTATAACAAAATCTTGGGCCTTTATTATTCCCATGTCTGTCTGAAAGAATATCACAGGGTTTTAATGTTAACTTCTATTTTCAAAATGAATTATGTTTCAGTCTGCTATCACAAAATTATTTAAACAAAATAAATTATGGGTTTCAGATGCCAATTATCTTCCTGATATATAATTAAGAAATATTACATTAATTTACCTGAAACACTATGCCTTTCCTGCTAACCTACTGATCTAATGGCTAACTAGCAGGAAACAAGAGACATCAAATATGTGGGAAAATTGTTAAAATACTTTTAAAAATGTGTAGCTTTATTTCTTCTGAAAATGTATATAACATTTTTTAAAAGTGCCTAAAATCAGCTACATGTTCTATAGCAGACATAATTAAAAACCTAAACTCATTTTAACTGGAGAACTGAAAATATTAATGACACATTTCTGACATCTACACTTAAAAAATTTAAAATTAAATATACTTAAATTCATTCTGGAATAGGTTGCAGTCATGAAAAGGCCATAACTTTAAATGAGCTGTGGTGGTGCAATGGTTAGAATGCAGTACTGCAGGCTAACTCACTGCTTACTCCTTCAGGAGTTGGATCCTGACCAGCTCAAGGTTGACTCAGCCTTCCATCCTTCTGAGGTCGGTAAAATGAGGGCCCAGATTGTTGGGGTCAATAGGCTGAATCTAAACCTCTTAGAGAGGGCTGAAAAGCACTGTGAAGTGGAATATAAGTCTAACTGCTATTGCAATAATTTTATATCTTTAACCGGAAAATGTAAGCTAATGCACAACTGAAGAATTTGAAAAAAACAATAGTAACAAAAGGACAATTGGATTGTTGAAAATGTGATTGCCAATCTCAGGTTAAAGGATACCTAACATATTACAATTACCATATTATTTGGAGTATAAGACGTTCTGAATTATAAGACGCATCTAGCTTTTGGGGAGGAAAACAAGAAAAAAAAAATCTGCCTCTGCCTTCCAGCAATTTGCTTCTTGCAGCAAACAGTAAACAACCTGTTTCAGTTTCAGCAAGCCTGATTAGCCCAAGCAGCTGATTGTCAGTTGGATCAGCTCCCGACGATCAGCTGTTTTAGGTTGCAGGGATTGCAATAATCTATTGCCACCTCAGCGTGACCCATTTTTGGCCTCCACATCCCATTTTCTACCCTCTGCACACCTTGATTTCCACCCCTTCTGGGTGGTGGGTATCAGAATGGGCAGAAAATAGGTTGCGTGGAGGCTGAAAACGGGGCGCGCAGAGGCCAAAAATGGGGCACTCGGAGGCAGCAATAGGCAATGGTGATGTCTGCAGCCTGAAACAGCTGACTGTCTGGAAGCCGATCCAACCGACAATCAGCTGCTTGTGCTAATCAGGCTGTGCTGAAACTGAAACAGGCTGTTTGCTGCAAGGAGGCAAATTGCTGGGAGGCAGAGGCCAAAGGGTGGGAGTGGCAGTTGGGCAGGGCTTCGGCAACATTCACTGTATAAGAGGCAGAGATATTTCCACCCACTTTTGGGGGTGGAAAAAGTGTGTCTTATACTCCAAAAAATACGGTAATCACAAAGGACACAGTTCATACATACCTTCTGCAGCCCATCACTGCATTCTGTGTGAGAGGGTGTGAGAATCCAGTACCAAATCGCAGTACAATTAGGTGCCCCTTCCCAAAGTAACGAACCTTCAGTTCTTCTACATTCACAGCTTGTATTTCATCCAATGGAACAACCACTATTTGCAAGGAGCAAACACTGAATTGTTAGTAAAATAATATCAAGCAATACTACGTACAAATCAAAAAAGTAGCAAAAACTATCTGGATCTCCTTGCATGCCCTCAATTGCCTCCCATTAATTTTAGGGTGAACGGAGCTAAGAAGCATTGACCCTAGATAGCAGACTTTCTGAATTCTTTAGAAAATACGAGCATAAACTCTTTTTTCCTTTCTGCAACTTAGGTTTCTCCTCCCAGCACTTTTGAATGATGATTTGTACATTTCAGGGCAAGAATGGAGTTCATCATTCATGTAGTGAAAATCTTTTTAAAGCAACAACACACTCCAAGAATCTCTCAAACCCTAACCATAAATTTAGTTTGTCTAGTGGGAAGTATGGTAGCTATGTGGTTAGGAGGTTAGTAAGCCCACATTCACCAGAGTGCTTCTGTGTGAAGGGGTGAGCTCCCATCATTCACTCCAGCTGCTGCTGACCTAGCAGTTAAAGACATGCAATTGCGAGTAGATAGCTAGGTACCATTTTGGTGGGCACATTAATGGGACATGAAAGGAGCCTCTATCTGGGTATTCCCCAGGCAATAGTGATGCTACCAGCTAATCCTTTCAACTAGGAAGTGCCTTGGTGCTTTCAACATGAACGCAGGTAAGTTTCTGTAGTTGCCCTTTCATAACAAAATGATTACTAGCTTATAATGATTACATTTTGATAATTTTTATTTGGGAAACATGAGTTTCCCAAATAAAGTCCTGTATGAAATCAATCTACACAATTGCATTGTAAAATTGTACTGCTTTCTTGTGCACAGATTAATGGAATATGAAGCAAATATGGTCTTAGTAGCTACCGTGTTTCTCATATAATAAGGCCGGGTCTTATTTTTTTTTGAGCACCGAAAAAATGGCTAGGTCGTCTTTTTGGGGATGACTTAATTCCCCCCACTTGCATCTTCGGGCGGGCGGGCAGCGACAGCTTGGATATTGACCTCGGTGTTGGTGGGGCACTTCGTATCGGGGTCAACGCAGACAGCACCATATCCGGGTGTGCAACAAAAGTGCTTCCTAACGGCAAGCCCCCCCACCATTCCCCCCCATTTCACATGTTTTAATATAGGCCTTAATTTGGGGGGAGGGGCTTAATTTCATTTCATGCCTATAAAACATGCTGGGACTTCCTATTGGGGGAGGCCGTATTGTTGGAGAAACAGGGTATAAGCAAACTCTTGGTGAAAAACGGAGGAGTTTACCTGTCTATTGTCCAACCATTCTGGTATTCTGGCAATCACAGCATAAAATAAATATTGTTTCAAGTAGAGTTGAACTAAGGGTGCTTACAAGGATAGTGCCTTCTTCTAGGATGTTTCTTCTACATTCTTATCTAGCTGATAACTGTAAGGTTTCCTGGGGATCCCCTTTGAAGTACTAATTTGATCTAATTCTGCTAATTTTTTTTTTCAAAGTCAACCAATTGATGCCACATTACATAAGGATAAAATGAACAGTAGTTGCAAAACTCTAACTCTGAAGTCGCAGCAACCATTGGAAACAAACAACCTACTAGTTATTATGAAAATGAAAATATTTAATCTCAAACCAAAGACAATATTGAACAGAAATTTGTAGCAACATGGATTTGGCCTCTGCATGATTCTGAAGAAATTATTGTTTTCTTCCAGTTTTTGCAGAGGCAAAATTTTAACCTGCCTAAGCAAACGGGTTAAAGAATCAGTTATGAGCACAGCTAAATATACTTTACTACAATATGTACATATGTCAGGATGAAGTAAATATCTTGTTTTTGTACAGCATGCACCATACTAAAAAACACTTGTTGCTTTACCTTGTTCGTGGCCAGCTCTTGAAAAGGTCAACAGCTTTTTGTAAAGGCTGAATGATTTTAAGTAAACCTTTCCTGCATCTTTCTCAAATATAGCTTCCTGTGTGAAATAAATGAATAAATCACCTTATGAAGCCATTTTTGGATGAGAGGAAAATAATCACAGTTGTCAGACAAGTATAAACACTTTTTTTCTGTAACAATGTCAATAATTAAAATAGTCAATATAAAATGACTATTACTCCAAACCTCTGGATCATGTAAATAAACTTAAGTCTCAAACTTTCCTTAAAAAGTAAAATCAACAGAATCTCATATTTCCCAACTCTTTATCTCTCAGTTTCAGAAAAATATTAAAAGTCTGAATCTCAAACTGGATTGTTCCAATTTCTTCCTTGTTTTAATTATGAAACAATCCTTTCTAATTTGTTGAATCACTTCCAGAGCAACTGAAATGCCTTTTTCCAAACCAGAAGTGTTTTCTTGATCAAACAAGTTTGAGAGCAATCTAATCTGGATGCAACAAATTTCATTATTGAATGTTTTGTCTTTCCCCAATTTACTCTCTGGCCAACAAAACTAACTTTTTTGTAAGACATTACAGTACTTACTTCCCACTCATCCAGGTTTTGTGCAGCTACAAAAAGACAGCCAACAAGATAAAAGAGTTTCCATCCCAGGCTATCTGAATAGCAAAATAATATTTCAAATTATGAATACATTTCTAATTTACACTTTGTTTAAATTATTTGTTGGCATTAAAATGTGGCTGAAGATAAAAAATAAATAACAATCACAGCAAAACTAAAAGGAGAATGAATAATTTAAGACCAGCTAGTGTGCAAATCAATTACAAATGCTTTCAGCAGCTCACTAAATGTTAATACGAAAATGATAGAAGCTGATACATTCCAACTGGTAATAATGTTTAAAACTGGCAATATACAGAGCTAAAACAATGGAGAAATTGTTGGGCAGAGCCTACTGAAGCAAATACCATAAGTTGCCATGTAAGAGAGAAGAGGAAGACAAAGACACCATCAACACTTGCTCTTACACTAACAAAAAATTGGGCATTTTGCCTCTTACATTTTTATTAGAAAAAATCGTCATTTTACACAAGGGGGGAATTATTAATTGAATCAACATTTTTAACACTTTCATACTTCCTCTCTTCCTTATGAGGTGTCTAGGAAAAATGGAAATATATACACTACAGAGTTCAGAACTGTTAACTAATTCCTCCTGAGCCCACTAGATGAGGCACAAGTCAGAACATAATAAATTTAAAGAATGGCAGAGAGAAATGTGAACGTGTTTTTTAAAAGATATCAACAAATGCAGTAACTAATCTTTTCTAATGAATTTACCTTCACTATAATAAGCAGCAGCTATGCCAAAGGAAGAGATCCCTATAGAGAAAAAGGAGAGGAATTGATTTACAATTTAATTCTACTATTTAAATATCTGATTAAACTATATAAAACTACAAGGTTATGTTTGCACTTAGAGGCATTTTAAATATTAACCTATACAGTGTTTGCTGTAGTCTCCAGCCCTGAAGAGAGCAAAAATTGTCAAAATTGTCTTTTTTAAAAAATGGACGTTAAAAAGTCCACTTGAGCTTTGTTTTAAACGTTTGGGAGAAACAGGCTTACCTACAAGGATAGACCAAGATCTGATACCCGGGGATCTCTTTAAGTGAAGGCGTGTGTTTGAATGACTTTCAACCTGCATATACATCTTTGGCAACGGATAGGAAGTCACAGTGCCACAAAGCACTCACAAAACCTAAAGAACAAGAACGCAGGAAACCAACTAAGTTATTGTTTTCAAGCAAACTGCAGTTTGGCAGGAACAGTTCCCCCACACATTTGTCTACGCTTCCAGCATTTTCCGCTATTCGAACCAAATGCATTCACACTCCCCCAATATGAACAGCCCCAAAGCCCTCGTTTCCCACGCTCCAAACCAACAGCAAATTCATAAACTTCGTTATATTGTTTATATAGCGTTTCAAGGGTGCAATTAGCAAACGGGAAATAAGAACGATGGGTTTATTTCCTCCCTTCCCTGCACCGCCCGCAGTCCATTCTAATAAATACAATACAATCCTGAATAAACGAAATGGTCCAGCGTCCTTCTCTCACTCTCTGTACTGCCCTTCAGACGTTACCCTTCTGGACACGTGCTAGACCCTTAGTTTAGTCCCAGGACTAAACTAAATAAAAAAAGGAAGTGAGTGTTGTGCGCAACTCTAGACTGCATGCTTCTATTGAACTTGAGGCGCGGTTCCCTTTCTTGGTTCTCCCGACCGTTTTAGAGAACTGCGCGGCGTCAGGTGTGTCTCCACGATCCCGCGGGAGACGCATCTCCGCCAAGCTCACCAAAGTGACCGCCCGTCGCTTTTCCAAAGTCTGCCGTGCGACCAATGCGATGCCGAAGAAGCATAGAACTAAGACAGTTCGCTATACTCAAATGGGCAGCGAGCTTTGAAACGTAGACCGCGCCTCAAGTTCAATAGAAGCATGCAGTCTAGAGTTGCGCACAACGCTCACTTCCTTTTTTGATTTAATTTTTCCTCAAGGCGAGGCTCAGGAATGGAAGAAGTTCTTAAGAAATGAAGAGAGCCGAGGGAACGCAGCGAAGACTTGAAGCGAGCGGGAACCTTGCTGCCTAATTTCCTACAAGGCTTTTGAGTCTTCTTCCCACGTTAAGCAATCGAGGGAACAGCGCTCGTTTGGTGGAGCGGTTTTATCAAGGCAGACTAATAATTTTACATTTTGTATGGTTGCAGTTGAATAGTATTCTTTGGGTTTTTTTTCTTTTTAATTTATTGTGTGTGTATGTTGTAACCCGCCGAGA
Organism: Notechis scutatus; assembly: GCF_049901735.1. Lineage (NCBI taxonomy): Eukaryota > Metazoa > Chordata > Lepidosauria > Squamata > Elapidae > Notechis > Notechis scutatus. The sequence goes on along the minus strand of NC_142010.1, from coordinate 107,406,802 downwards.
ATAGAACAGTCTATATTGGGCAACCTTGTAAATGTTTAGTAAAATAAGTTCTTGGCATCTCTGCTATAAATTAGGCATTTACAGTGCATTGTTCTAAGTTAATGTAGCTTGTCTCATTTTCACTTTATGCAGTGCATTAAACATTTAGATAAACATTATCAAAATGTTTAAACCTGTCGGAGAGTTTGGGCTAATTATTTCATCTGTCTTTGGAGCAAAAAAAATTTGGACAAGACATTTTATCATTAGCAGCAGACAAAAACAAATGCCACATTTTAAAAATGCAAAGTCAAGAATATTCTTTTATTACTGGAACAGATTTCATTTAAAAAAGGTCATCTGTTAGCAAAAAAGAAAATAATTTAACTGCGCAGTGAAAGAATTCCATAATTATTTCTGAATCTGAGTGCAAAATTTGGGGCAATGATTATATAGGAATGACATTAATGGAAGCATGTAAAACCTTCTGTGAAATAACATTAAGTAGAATATTGTCAGTTATAAAAAATAACTATTATAAAAAATAACCATTTCTTTAACAGATTAACATGCACACTGTGGCCAAATGTCTTATCATTCATTCCATTCCAGCCTCAACATTCCCACTGATATATACAATTCCATCCCTTTGTTCCATCCCTTTGTTCCTAGTTACATCACATATATGAAATGTTCAGTCTGACAGATGTAAGTATTGGTACCCTTATTTGTTTGTTCATTTAGTTTACTGCTTCAAACCAGATAGTTTTAAGTACTACTAATAAAATAGTACAATCATAATAATAATGAATACAATACTGTATACGGTAAAACTACTTGGTGTCAATGATGTGCTATCAATACCCAAAAGCCTTCTAAGAAGCCAGGTCTACAACAGTGGCCCCCAACCTTTTTTGTGCCACGGCCCGGTACCGGCATCACAAAATGATCTGCGGCCCGGTACCGGCATCAGCACGCATGGCAAGGCGAGCCGAGCGACCGGCCAGCCAGCCGTCCCCTGCTTCTCCCCGCCACCTTCAACTCCTCCTTTGTACCTTTGTCGATGGGCTTTGGGACAGTCACTCGGCTCGCCTTGCCTTGGGTGCTGAAAGAATCCTCACGCCTTAGTTTTGTTCAAAGCCCCCCCCCCTTCGATGAAACTAAGGCGCGAGGATTCCTTCAGGACCCAAACGGAAAAGCTCACCGGAAGCACTTTCTCATCAAAACAAGATGGTGGCGCCCAGCAAACCAGCGGCCCGGTAGAAAATGTTCCACGGCCCGGTACCGGTCCGGGGCCCGGTGGTTGGGGACCCCTGTTCTACAAGGTCATAAGAGTGGGTTGTAACTTTTGATTTATGGAATAGAGTCAGGGGTGTGAAACTGGTGGCCCGCAGGCCGGATGCATCACACATAGGCCACACCCACCTCAACTCCGCAAAGGGGAAAAAAACATTGCAAAATGTCATGTGATGGCAACGTGAGATGGCGAGGTTGATACCCGTGGAATAGACAGTTCAAAAAGATGGCAATCATCAGAGAAAATCCCTGCTAACAAGCCCTCTCCTGACTACCTTCTGGTAGATGAGAACTTTTACCAGGTATCCTTTAACTATTCATGTGGGGTCTATCTGTAAAAGGTGGTCTCTTAGATTCCCAGGCTCAAGCCATATAGGGCTTTATAGGTAGTTAGCATGTTATTGCACTTGGAAACACAGTTGCCGGTCAAGCTCCAGAAACAGCTGTGTAAAAGGGAAGTAATGTGACTAGATCAGTGAATACATGGACACTGCATTGTGGGGCAAGTAAAATTTCTTGATGGTCTTCAAAGGCGGTCTCACATAGAACAAATGATAGTAATCTAATCAAGAGATGTCAAGGCATGGAGTGACTGCCCTCAACATGTCCTGTTCCAGACAAGACTACTAGAGCTGAAAAAAGGCTTCCTAACTACAGCATTCACCTGCTCTTTTAACGGTAGCCATGAGTCCAGGAGGATGTACAAATTACAAGCTTGTTCTTTAGGGCAGCATATACATGACAGCAAACTTTTTTTTTACTGTAAACTTCCTTAAAGCTCTTTAGAATCTGCAAACAATCATTAAATAGGGTCTGATTGAGTATCTTGCACACCTCCCTCCAACTGCTTAGCGATATTTGCCCAATGGAAACAAACTATATTGTAACACATCATAACACAAATAGTGAAGAGTTCAAAGTACACGCAGGTGCTGATGGATCAAAGGTTATATTTAAAAGCTCATATATCCAAAATTTTCAAACAAATTAATTTTAAGACATCTTGAAGGCAAAATATGGAATGTTCTACCAGTTCAATTTGTGGAATTTGAATTTCTTTTCAACATTTTTAATAGTTATTATTTAGATTTATATAGCTGCTAAACCAGAAAAAGTAAAAAGTAAAAATTCAGAGGTGTGAATGTTATAAAATATACATGAGTCAATACAGAAATACTAGCCTCGTGGGGAAATAAACAAAATTCCAATCACCCATTATTGACCTGGCATAATCCCAAATTGCTTCAGTCTCTAGTCCGCTTTCTCAACCTTGTCAGTTTAAGATGAGCAGACTTCAATTTATGGAATTCCCCAGCCTGTAGTCTAGCAGGCTGGCTGCGGAATTCTGGGAATTGAAGTCCACTTATCTTAAATTTTTACAAGGTTGAAAAACGCTACTCTATTTAAAAAGCTAGGTTTTGAAAACTAAAAGATAATGGTATTCTAGATAAGAGAACAGGAAGAGCAACAAAGAAGGAATATCTTAGATCCCACAACCTGACTGACAATTTAGTTGATCAAATAGACAGAAAAAATTACAGAAAGCAGTCCTGAAAATAACCAGATCTTATACCATACCAAAAACATACTGTACATCTTTTCAATTCTGCTGGGACTAAAGCAACTTGGAAATGCAGTTTTACATTTGCAAACTCACTACTGCAGCATATTGCAAATGTATGACTTCTAGAGTTCCATTAAGCCAATTGTGTGGAACATTCCAATTATTACCATTGGCACGATGCCAGTTTAACTCTAAGCAAGTTTTTTATAATGTTTATTCCAGATAAACTCAGAAAAGGAAAAGGCAAGAAAACTGTAAGCTTAATGGTTGATAAGTCCCTTAGTTCAATTCCTTATCCTGGACAAGATTTGGGTTCCCATAACCTCCAACATCCAAAGAACACAAAAGGCTGTGGAAATTAGATTGGAGGATTGGTTAGAAGACACAGGAAAAACACCTCTACAAGAAAAAAAAACAAGGAATAATTAATAAGCCAGAAGGGAGGAATCAGACTCACACTTTTAGGTGCTTCACGGATTGGGAGAAATGTAATTGTGGGGACTACCTATAGTTTTCCAGCTCTAGTTCTCCAAGTGAATACTATTAAAAAAAATATATATATCATCATTGCGGGGCGATTTTCACCTTTCTGACGCAAGGGGGCGCTGATCTTCGCTTGAGCCACGCCAGGGCCCGAGAGTACGTGACAGCTCTCAGGTCTACAATGAACGCCGGCGAGCGGCGGGGAAAGAGGGAAGGCCAGCGAGACTACCCCAAAATCAGGAGGAAAAAGAAGAGCGGTTTGCACCGCGTTTACTGTCATTTCAGGACGCCCTTCGCATCCTGACCCCGTTTCAACCCCGCTTCTCCGCTGGCCGTAGCCGTCCGCAGCGAGGGGCTCGCGCTAAATCCTCCTCCTAGGCATGCCCTTTGTGACTTAAGGCAATTCAGTGCAAGGTACCGTGCCCGCTTTTGTTTCTTTCCCTCCCCCTTTTGCTGCATGTGGGGATGTCCCCCCCCCTTTTTCGCCCTCAGCGGGCACGGGCATTGCCTTCTGCTCTCCGCGGGCGAGAAGTAGCGACCGGCTGCGGCACCGTGTCCCCCCCTTCCAAAAGGAGATTCCCTCTTTGCGTTGTGCTTGTGGCAGCCGCGCGCGTCGTGTGTGTCATCTCCCAGATAAAATGCACCGCTTGGGTTGGCCCTGTTAACTGGAGAGAGAGGGACGGTATTAATAAAACAACAACGCTTCGCCAGGGAATCCCCTTCGCAGGGCAAGCAGAGAAAGACAACTACTCTTGTTGGGTTTGATCTTAGGACGAGGGCAGGCGAAGGGAACCAACCAACCCATCCTTTAAAGCCAGCGGAGCGAAACCTCTCTGCACATTCTCGGTAAGGGAACTGGAGACACAATAGCCAGCGTGTCAGTTGTGCAAGCTGAAAAGTCATGCCTATGAGGGAATCTAGCAGATTTCCCTGCTATTACGCACCCGTGGCACTTGCCACTGGAAGGGTGGGTTGATTAAAAGCTATCCCCTACTGTGGAATCAGGTGTACTCCGGTCATCGTTATAAATTTATTTATTCTGCTCCTGTAATAAATGCAAGCTGTGCCTAAATCCTCAGAGGGATTCTGGGCATTTGCTTTGGTGCATCCCTGCTTGTTCAGTTCATAAGGATTATTACACACAGTGAGAGGGGTCACAAATGACTCTTTCTGGTAATTGAGTTGTGCTGTTTGGTCTTCAGAACTTGAACATTTTGAAATGAAAGAGATGGGGTATGTTTGGTGGAGCTGTGACTTGATGTAAGGTGGTTGAGGGAGCACCTGTGGTCAGATATTGTCAGACTCTGGCTTCTCTCAGGGCCATCCAGAAAGCAAGATTGTTGAGGATTGTGGTCCAGCAACATGAATGGTTTGGACACAGGCTCCACATCCATAGCATAAAAAAATATTGGGGACTTAAGGGCATCAGGGATGAGAAGTTATCCTGTGGACCTGTTGTGCAGCATTAGGGGTATCTTGAAGTACTTTTCTTCTATTAGTAGCAGAATTGTCTCGATGTTCATAAAGTGCTGAAAAGAAGCTGACAGTCTTGTGCTTTAGTCTCTTGGAGGAGAATTCCATTACTTTGCCAATTCAAGAATGACTTGCAGGCATTTTCTGTGTACTGTACAATACTGTTTTCATATCTGAGATTGAAAGACACTCATTCCCATTTCTGAGAAGAAAGGTTTGCTCAACTCCTTCTGGACTATAAATAAAGCATGAAAAGAACCTGATAGGTGTAGTTTACACTCATGCACACAGCTTCATTTTTCATCTCATGGTTATTCATGATATATAGTATTAAATAAAAGATGGAGAAAAGTTCTGCCTTTTTGCCTTTTGCCCTCTCCTCTCTGGACATGAAAAATGCATCTGATTGTAAAACAACTGTTTGCTTGGGTTCCCATGGCAAAGAAGCAAAATGGTATACGGAGCAATAAAACTGTGTATCCTGGAGCTAATAATTGACAGGAAAATAAAAAGTATTTTAGTTTGACAAATTTTCCACATCACGAGAGTTGAGAAGGCAATTGCTGTTTTCGTTAGTTCTGCAAATGAGAAGATTAAAAACTTCCACTTTTCAGCAGAAATGGGACTGGCAGCTGAGCAGTCAGGTGGTTCCCTCTTTCAAAGTTTCTTATTGGCTCTAGAAGGTCTCATTCAAAAGAAAGTGCAGAATAGGGCTGAAAAACTGGAATAATAATGAGGGAAATCCGCTACAGCTCTTCTGCTGTTTTTCATTATTCCAGACAGGTGGAAAGTAGGAACACTGGCTCCTTTTTCTGAGCACACCTGGCAGCAACTCAAGAGAGAGACCCAATTTTGCCAAAATAAAAAGTACCAAAGACAGACCTACCAATGAAGTGTGAAAATTGCACCAAAAAGGTGAGTCTTATTTTTATTATTTATATTGTGCTACAGTCCCAATGCACAAGCACTGGGCAAAAAAACTTTTGGCTAGGCTCTATCTCTCTGAGCCTTCTTGAGGTAGTTATGCTGTGGGAAAAACAGGAGAAAGCACTAACTATGTTATTTTGAGCTCCTGAAAGAATGGTGCAATATAATTCTAATACATTCATACCTAAACAAAGCCGTGTACCTTTTGAAAACAAGCCCAATGGAACTTACTAAAATATATTTGCAAATAAACATGAAGCTTTCTGCTCTTGTGGTGGTTGTTCCTCCTATCCAGAAAGAAATGGATAGTGATAATTAAAAGTAATCTATCTGGACAGAAAATGCTTTCTTTTAATCTCCAAAACTTGGCTTACGAATTGGAGAAAAATATATAATTGATGTCTGGGATGAGAATAATTTTAAACAACGCTATTATGGAACCTTTTACATATCATTAGTATGGTGTTTAAAGTGGTGCATAGTTATAAATGTGCATTTATAGCATGAAATGATAAAAAATAGATTACATTTCAACTCTGTTCAGTTGTCTTCCCTACACTGTACCTTTCAAGAATCTTGGGCTTCAACTTACATAGTTTTTGGCTGGTGTGGTCATACTGGCTGGAAAGTATAGAAAGATTTGGGAGCTACTAGCTTAACGGAAGTTGTTGTATATTTATAGTTTCTGCATAAATAAGAAATAAATTGCATCAATGCTTTAGCTGTTTAACCTCAGAATTTCCATGAATTTCATGAGTTAACTTCTTCATTTCTATAATGTTCGCTATTGTAATTGACCAGGACAGTATATGTTCCTTTTTGATGTTAGGACCATATAGTTAATAGTTAATATTATTTGGAGAAATTTGGAGACTTTTTTCTTATTGAGTGGGGGGAAAGGCGGTGGGACAAGCTCAGATTATATATGTATGTGTGTGTGTGTGTGTGTGTGTGTGTGTTATAGGCTGACCTTGCTTTTTGTAGTTCTAACTCCTTGTAGTTTAACACAAATGCTGTTCCTTCACAGTCTCACCACTTGTGTGGATAAGGTCTTATCATTTTGTCCCTGTTGTTAAGAAAATCTTAACAATCCCCTTCTTTCCCCCATCTTTTTTAAACTTCTTTTTGCCTTGTGTGAGTGGGACGTATTATTAGAAATAGTTAATGTGTACTGCATTTTATTTATCAGGATGAAAGTGAAAAGTTACATTAACCAACAGATCAAATTTGAAATTTGGTTTCTGTATCATTAAAAATACTGTAGAAAACAACTAGCGCACAGACTGTTTTCATTGCTTTCCTTAAAAACAATTAGTGCTGCATCAAATGTAGATCTTTCAGTTCAGTTAATATTATAAATCCATAATGTTATTATAAATTTAATATATTAAAATACAGAAGAATAGTACATTCTAGTTACTCTGACATGTTTTTTAAAAGAACAACAACATCAATTGAACTAGAACCAAGAGCAACAGGAATATTTTGGAAGTGCATGGCAATATAAAGTGCTTCATTTCCTTTCTTTTTCAGACTTCTGTTCTAGTCAGTATTGTTATTTGATCTGAATTTAATTTGATTAGGGTAAGGGATTATTCAGAAAAATACTGGAGGGGAGTAGTAATTAAAACAAAATACTGACAATCTGACCTATTCCAGAAGGTATATATTTTTATTCTATTTCTTACAGAAAAGGAAGGTTGCCAAAGTCCATTGACTTCAACTACTGTAGGCATTTTTGTGTGTGGTGGATATATTATACATGCATTTTTTTGGTAGAGGTTTCAGAACACATACATTTGTGCTCCTTTCCCTTGAAGACTTTGCAGTTACGCTGGTCCTTTTTTGTTTTTTGTAATGAGTTATTTAATTGTTTAGGTTTCTGAAAATAGCATATACTTCAGGAGTAATCATTTTTGACATTTATGTCCTACTGTAATATCCACTTTTTAAAATTTTACCTTTGTACCAGTCCTGAGAGTTAGCTAGTGATTTAGCAAAGGCAGAAACTAAGGAGTTCCATGTTTGAAATCAGCAAGTTGTCTACCTCCCAAAGACCTTAGGAGACTTTTGTTATAGTGGATGCTAACTGGCTATCTAGTATATTAAGGTTACTGGATCTAGACATCAGTTTTCATATTTACTGCCATTGGAGAGAGAAAAATACTTCGTCTATTTCTATTGGATTTTCTTTCTTTTATATTTTCCTTCTGTTACCCCTTCTGAGATGGCAGCAATTCCTTTATTTTATTCCAGTGGATTGCTCTGAAGCTAAGCACGGTCAAGTTTGGTTAGTACTTAGATGGGAGACTTCTATTAAATTCTAGGCCTGTGAAAAACATTCCAGAAGAAAGCAGCAATAAACCATGATGTTGCCAGGAAAACTGCAAGGTTGCATCTGCGTACGTACCAGAATTCAAGTTCAAACTGATGGTATCTTTGCCTTAAGCGCACCCTGCCTTATCAGTAGTATTATATAAATTATTAGCCATATATGTTGTTTGGCTAAGTTTTGCCAGATATATACAATTCCCATTACGTGATCCCATGGACAATTTCCATCTTCTTTTATTCTACCTCAGGTGGCTTTGATCAGTGATTGTGTTGCTTCTGAACAAATGATATTTTATGCTATGTTTCAGGAATGTAGTAAAAAACAGAAGAATGATGATCCACAAAATGCAACAGTTGATGTTCTCAATTCAAATGATGAAAACAAAGAGGTAAATTCCTTTTAAATGAATCTCTGAATTGCATTGCTTCCCAGACAGTTTAAATTAATCTTGACTAGGCATTTCTGAAGGTGGCTGAAAATGAAGATAACCCCCCTCCTTGTTAATTTCAGCATTTAGTTGCAACTTACTCTTGTGGTTTGCAGCAGCATTCTTTTTTTGTTTAGTTTCATAAATTCTTGTGCCGCAATTAGATTTCTGAATGCCAGACTATTGAAAAGATTATAATTCTGAAGAATTCCCACCACGCTACTATCCTGATTTCCCTAATCATACATTTCACTCTAAAGGCCTGCTAAACATTAATGAAATTATTCTGCATTTAAAAGAAGCTCTTTGGAAAAAAGCATATCCAGAATCCAGTGGTAATATTTAATGCAGTACAAATAATCTTTCTTAATTACTTCACTTAATTCTCAAAGTAAATGAATCTTTAAAGTCACAGGAATTAGTCTCAGCTCACTGTTAAGATCCTTCCTAATCTAAATATCATTTCCCAGAAAGATTGGCTGTTGTGGAGAAATATGTGACCTAAGTAAGTGTGTTCTTGCTGCTTTTGCCCACTTGTATCTCGCACTGGCCCAAATTTATGCCAATTACAGGTTTTGCTTTCCTTTGCTCTGGCACGTGACCTTGATCTTCTCCCTAGCCTAGTGTGAGATAATGTTAAATCCTCCTTTGCTGTATCAGGGTTAAAGTGGTCTTTTCCAAGGTCAGCTTCAACATGTGTAACTTGGAAGCTTTGGAAGAAAATCTGGCAGTGACTGGGAACAAAAGCCACAGAGACAGGATAAGGATTGGTTACAGAGGTAGCCAATTGCATACCAGTGGAGTATGAATTGATTGAATTGAACTGAATTGAACTGAACTGAATAAATTAATTTAAGGTTTCTAACTATTCAAGGATTGGGGGAAGAGAATCTTTCAACTTGTCATTGGAGAAAAGTTGCTAGGATTCTATTCAAACCAGGCATTGATTATGCAGCAGAGAGAGATATAATTACTTCAAAAAAGAAACTAACCTTACTAAAGTGGACTGCTGCCTTCATCTGAACAATAGCATTCAAATTACAGAGGTGAAAGAAAGCAGGATGTAACCTTTCCACTTTGCTTTTTTCTCAGCCAGCCACTTCCCCCCCCCCAAAAAAAAGCTGGGGGGGGGACCTAAATTAGATTAAAGTGGAGGGAGTAAAATTAGAGAACCTACAGGTTTAATTAAGGGCTGTGCCTGCTTCCCCATAATTCAGGTGTTATAGACAGAACACTTACCTATTGTGTGGTACTTAATTGTTCATTACTTCTTATTTCAAGAATAACTGCACTATGTTCTTTTTTTTAACTTCATCATTACATTTTCTTGATGGATTTTTTTTTAAATTTATTCATTTCCAGAAAAGTGAATTCCATAAGTTGGCTAATGCTAAAATATTCCTTAGTGATTGCCTAGCTTGTGACAGTTGCATTACAGCAGAGGAAGCAGTCAAAGTTTACCAGCAGAATCCAAATGAGTTCTTCCGTGTATTGAACCTTAATAAGGTAAAAGGGATGGTGTTTGTATGCCTAAACATGTCCAGGAAGTTTTCTGCCCTAACATGTCACTCTAAAACATTGTGGTACATCCAACTTCTTGTTTTCTTTGCCTTTCCTGTTTCCTACTTTTAGATTTTTCCTCTGAGATCTTTCCTTAAAAGCTGTTCTCAGTTCTTCAGTACTTCTTTCCATACTCATATTATAGCCAAATATCTGTTACTTGTTCCTTATATTCAAAACGCTTCAAATCCATTGCTTCTGATTAGTGACTTGTTAGTGCTAAAATAACGTTGATGCGGATGACAATCATCGTTTTTCCAGGCATACAATTTGGGTGGTATTTTTAAAATTCCCTTCTTTTTTAATACTATCCATCCAGTGTATCATCAAATGTCCTGGCATCAAATTTTGAATAATTCTAATGTCTACCTTTTTATTTGAGTTCCAAAATCCTGGTTCTCTTATTTCTTTCTGAATTATTGAACAGACTTAACAATGAATCTCATTTGAAATCTTTTCCTCTCTTTCTACTTATTATTGCACACCATTTTGCTTTCCTTTTTAGCTTTTACCCTGCATCCTTTTTTTTTTCCTGCATGCAGTGTGGAGGGCCTTACCCAATCAAATCCTTTCATTTGTTTACTCTGCCCTACCTTCTTTCATTCAGCACGCCCATGCTGACGTGTTTCTATTAATCTACCTCCTACTCCCTTTTTCCTTTTCTAATCCAGAAAATTCCTTTCCACCCCTACATTGGATATAATTTTTCTTTGGCCCTACCTCTATTCAGAAAGCTCATTTGATTAATCTTGTTAAATCATTTATTTAAGATTGAGGGGGGGGGAACTATTTTAACTTTACTTTTTGATTCCCCACACCACCCCATTTTCTTCTGCTCCCTTTGCTATAGTTTTCTGGTTTTGAATGTGAATTTGTGAATGTATCTTCTGAATATTTTTTGATGATCATCTTCCAATGCTGGGATTTTATTTGTTTTCTATTATTATTTTTATTACATTATATGTTACATTGTCCTGATTTGGCTATTTATTATTATGGGGATGTTTTGTTTTTGTCTCATTCTAACTCAGAGGTTTATTTGCTTTAATAAGAATTGGCACCGGGTATAAAAAAACCAAATTTCTGTATGAAGCAACACTGCTTGATGTAAGAAAGCCATCTCTTGTATAAGCTAGACTCTAAATGTTTGTACTTAACACACCCGTGTGTTTTATTTTGCTTTCCAGAAGTGTGATACCTCAAAACACAAAGTATTGGCAGTGTCTATATGTCCTCAGTCCTTGCCTTATTTTGCTGCTAAATTCAACCTCTCAGTAACAGAAGCAGCTAGGAGGCTTTGTGGCTTCCTCAAAAGTCTTGGTAAGTTTGCTACTAGATGAAAAAAAGAAAAGAAAGTGGAAGACAGCATTAAAAAGATTGTTGTTTCTTTAAAAAAAAACATTGTTGCTTCCTTAGACAAAGTTTTATAGCATGTGTGTCAGGGTACAGGCAAGGATTGCAAAATGGTTGAGATAAGTGAGTTGTTTATGGATATGATCACAAGCGTTATAAATGGGGATATAATTAGGCAGTTAAGGCAGCACAGACAAGGCAAGAACACATATAAATCTTTCCATTATGTTTTTGTTCATAATCAAGGCATCTAAAAGTTTGCATTACAGAATAAAAATGTCCAGTATAGAGTTTTAAATCTTTCCAAGAATTGCACATCCCCTGGAGGTAGTCAGCTGCCATGGAGAGGATTAAAGGGAAAGACCAGGACTGCATCTACTTGCCTTCTTTATCCAATGTTCTAGGCAGTGGTGGGCGTGGCTGGGGAAGGATACTGTAAAATCTCCAGTCAGAGGTGGTATTTGCTGGTTCTCCGAACTACTCAAAATTTCCACTACCGTTTCTCCAGAACTGGTCAGAACCTGCTGAATACCACCTCTGGTTCTAGGCATTTGGACTGACACCTGGGAAGAGATCTGCATGCTTCCAACCTTGATTACATGGTCCTTGCCCACTGCTTTTGCTGGGGAGAGATGATATAGTTACAACCGCTATTCCAGGGGTGTCACACTTGCGGTGTCACATTGTCGTCACGTGACGTATCACAACTTTTTTCCCCTTCACTAAACCGGGGGTGGGCGTGTCCAGCAAATGACGCATCCAGCCCACAGGCGATGAGTTTGACACCCCTGCTCTATTCAGTATGGAAGGGGACAGCATTTGAATGCAAGGACATAGGTGATCCTGATGTCATACACAGACATTCTTTTACATAAATCAGTAGTCTCCTCAGCTTTAAAAAATACTTGTATACTGCTTGAAGGAAAAGAGGAAAATGCTATTGTTAATTCAACTATAAGTTGGTATACTAGAAAGCTGTGGCACAGGAAAAGAGGAATTTGTTGTGGAATTGAAGATGAGTTGAAAACTTGTATTGTTTTCACAATTTAGCCAGTGGGTGAATCACTATTTTTTTTAAAAAAAAATAACCTTGCCAATGAACTTACAAGATCACCAATTCCCCACCCTAGTTGCAGATGACCAAAAGTCATACAGACTTGATCTGGGTTTTCAGCAGCCGAAAATGGGCATCAGCTTCCCATACAACATGATTTCCATTTTCTTCAGTATTTAAACTGAGAAGATACAGCACAGCAACAAGTGTATCTCCATTTAAAAGAATCTTAGGCAGGGGTGGGCTGCTGGGGGTTCAGGAGAACCCCTAGCTAAGATTCTGCACAGTTTGGAGAACCCCCAAATCCCACTCCTGGCTGGCCCCGCCTACCCCACCCTTCCCAGGAGTCCCCATGCGGCCCGTTTTGGATGCAGGTAAGTGCAGGGCGTGTGTGGGGAGGGCGAAAAATGGGACTCCCAGAAGTTCGGAAAGGCTAAAAATAAGCCCATTTCCAGCTTTCTGAGAGCATCCAGAGCCCAGGGAGGCCATTTTCGCCCTCTCAGAGGCTTGAGGAAAGCCTCCAGAGCCCGGGCAAGGCAAAAATGCGTCCCCCAACGCCGCTGTGGTGCAGGAGGCTGACTAGGCCACACCCACACCCACCATGGCCACGCCCACCCAGCAACCAGATAGAGAACCCCCTTGCTAAAATTTTTGAAGCCCACCCCTGATCTTAGGAGATAATTGGAAACTTTTGCTCAAGAGCTGCTGTCAGGCAAAACATAATACTAGGCACTAACAGCATAATATATGGTGAATACTTTGTCTTAGGGCACTTTGAAATGTTTCCTGCAGTTTTGTCCTTCAGAGGATAGCATCTTTTACTATAGAAAAATGGTTTATTTGTGATTCTCCACAACAGTTGATCATGCCCTTTACTTTTGAAAGTTGATCTCATGACTATGTATATTCTGTCTTTGAGTCTTTTTTCATCCTCCATTGCCCTAATGAATGATGAAGAATCCACATTGGGAATGAATGATAGGAAGGAGAGTAGGACAGCAGGAAGTGGGGTAGGCTACAGGAACAACGTATTTGAAGGTTTGATCAAATTTCTCGGTAGCAAGGAAGGATCTGTTAATGAATTCTGTAGAATTAAAGATGATCTTTTAGGCTGCTGCTTGCATGGGTGGATGGAGAGGTTCCATTTAAATCTTTTCCACATGAAAATAAAAGTTTCACGTGAAATGCATAGGACACATGCCAAAAACCAGCATTGCCTGGAGAAAAAAAGTAATTTAGTTCTGTAATTGATCTGTTCTCTAGGAGTGCATTATGTCTTTGACACCGCAATAGCTGCTGATTTCAGTCTTCTGGAGAGCCAGAAGGAATTTGTGCAACGGTACCGCCAACAGAATCAGGGAGAACATGTTTTGCCAATGTTTTCTTCTGCCTGCCCAGGTGAGAAATCTAAATCCAGACATGCTGTAATTTGCTTTTCCAATGTTTTCTGTAATGGGAGGTGAGTTCGTTCAGTAATGATGTAGACAATGAGTTTCCTGAAGTGTGTTTCTCTCAATTGGCTTGTCTTAGTGTTGGGAAATTAATTTTTATTTTAAAAACACAGCAGCAAAGAAACTTCTGTTTTTCCATTCAGAAGAGTGGTATCAGTTTCAGTTCCATAATAGTACTTGTCAGCCTGTAGCAAATAGTAATAGCAAATTCTGACAGAGGGGAGTCCAGTTTGGTTCATTTTTCCCCATTCTTTTCTCTTGTAATGTTACTCTTTCATCATGTTATAATTTATAGCAAGTCAGATTTCCCTAGCTGTCTTGTAATGGAGCATTTAATGAATGTAGTTACAAGCAGGCTGATTTCCTGCCACTTCCCTGGGGTTTTCTTCCCATTTTTTTAAAGCATTATTTTTAAAACCCTTTGCATTATATTTGCCTCAAAGATCACTGATGTTGGCATAACATCATTGTTTGCCAAAGCAATTCAAACAAAAAATAGAATAGCATAGAATAGAATACAGAATTGTTACATAGAATAATAATACAGAAATATTTTTAGCATATGGACAGAAACCAGATGTAGACGAACTACTATATACTAATTTTCAGTAATATCATAAACAGTAAGGGGAGAAGGGAGGGAGAGAGGTAGGGAGGAAGGAAAGGAAAGGAAAGGAAAGGAAAGGAAAGGAAAGGAAAGGAAAGGAAAGGAAAGGAAAGGAAAGGAAAGGAAGGAAGGAAGGAAGGAAGGAAGGAAGGAAGGAAGGAAGGAAGGAAGGAAGGAAGGAAGGAAGGGACTTTAAAACATTCTATTCATATATCCATTCTATCTAAATTCTAGGTAAATTTGGAGCCAAGACAGAATGGACAAAAATGATCAAAGAGGGCCAAACAATTTTATGAGATATATATGGCAATAACACTTAAATTCATAGACCATTCCACATTTTGTTGTTATTTTAATATAGAAATTTATAGGGCCACACAATGCTAGAAAGACTGGGTGGCCAACTGTATAGAAAGAACAACCATCACATGCAATTAGTTGCAAAATACAATTAGCATTCTACCTTACATTTTGGCTGGCAATTAAATAAATAGTTGCTAAGGTTGGAACGGGTGAAAACGAATGCTTCAGGCATTACTACTGCAAAGCCTCTTCCAATTTCAACTGGATATACAGTATGTAAAACATTTGCTTGAAACATTCAACTTTTTTGACACTACAGAATCAAATTGTGATTGTTATCAGTTTGTCCAGCAGAGGTTTCACCTGAATTTTGCACCTTAGCTGTAAGACTGTTACCAGAATAGCTGAAGTCTCTATGCCAGGCCTCTTTTTTCCTCCTCTTCCACTCTTAAGTTAGTGCTGGAAGTCCTCATCACTTTCTCAGCCAACTCTTCTCCACTCCAATTGGACTGAGGCACAGTTCTGGCTAGAAAGAATGGCAGCTTTGGTTGAAAGCGCACAGGATATCTGGTTGTGAATGGCAAACATTGACTTTGAGCAGCAGAGTACAGTAACCAGGAAGTGCTCTGAGTCTTCAGCTTTTCTATAACCCTATTTTTGGAGTTCTGCCTTGGAGGTGACTCTGCAGAAAAAGCCTGCATCTGGGTGCTTGTTTCAATAAAGATAAATACCTGCTGGAGCCTGCTTCTTATACACCAAGGCAGTCTGTGTGATCATGCAATGGCAAAGGTATGAAATTGCAATACTCTGAACTCTGCTTTTCTTCTTATCAAAACAGATACTTGGAGATCACTTAATTTACAGAGTGACTCATGCTATAAGCTGGTTCTCGACTCAGCTCATTAAACTTTGCTGAGACTTGTTTGATCAGAAGTTATATAAGACTTGGAAATTATAAGACTCTGGAAGCTCTCCTTTGATGAGATGAATTATTATAAATGATTTTTGGGATCACCATCTTTGTTTCAGGGAGCCACTGCTGCATTACACATTATATTTTGTTTACATGTATGTGTTTCAAAAGAGTACCAGTGTATTACAACAAAGTCATTATACGTAATACATTTTTTTCACACTCTGCTAGAAGCGTTCTATCTGCAAATGTGAAAGGACCAGGAATTCATGTATGTGTAGATATGAGGGGGTGAAGCCACAAAAGACAAGAGAGGATAAGAAAAAGCAAGTGCACGCTCAGATAAGTTGAACAGAAGGGTCAGCCAGCTGCTGTGGCTTGCCTAGACTTTCAGAAGGAAACTAAGAAGATTTGCAAATAGGGAATAATAAAATTACATTTGTTTTTCCAGATAGATTGAAAGTATATTTGTGGCTTCTTCTGACCTGAATCTTAAGGAGAGCCTTAACTGAAGAAAGAATGACATCCACTAAGAATCTTATTTGGTTGTGATGACTGGGGGAAAAAAGTCAATTGAAATTTTGCTTCCTGGAAACTAAGCCAGTCTACAATATAGTTTTTCCTACATGTCTTACCCTAACTGGAATTCTAAGTGGAAGGCCATTCAGTGCAGTGGAGAATACTTGTCCCTCTCGTAATTTGTTGCTTTTGCCCCCCTCCGCCCCCCTCCTTTTAAAAAAAGAATTGTTAAAATATGATCCTTCATACCAGCATTCTAAATCTAGAACATTATGGGGAAAATAATGATTGCTATTGCAAAAGACAAAATGTTATTCTTAATGTTAAAGAGAACCTAACACAGACCCTTTCTGGGACTTTTCAGGTCAAAGATTTGCTTGACTAATTTAGAATTTTGGCAGCTGTTTATGCTATTGCTTATTCAAAACAATTTCTCATTAAAAGAAACCTTAAAGCAATCTAAAATTAAATACTGCAATTGCAATTAAAACAATAGGTTTTTCATTAAAAAAAATTGAATCAAACAAATGTTAAGATATATTTAACATCAAATGCCCAGATTCTGTTTCATTGATATTATCATAGTTCAAGGTGGTAAGGCAGCGAGTTCCAATCCAGTTCTTATGAGGTTCATACTTTTCCTTCACTTTCCTTCTCTTTATGAGGTTCATGCTTTCCTTTGCTCCCTGTGAAGTAATAAGGTAGTCAAATGTGATTGGAAACATAGTATCATCACGTTATTTCATTATATAGTCCCAAAATCAGAGGTGTCAAACTAGATCGTCAGACTTGTCACGGTGTTGTCATGTGATGTATTGTGACCTTTCCCCCCTGAGCTAAACCGGGTGTGGGAGTAGCTGGCATGTGATACATCTGGCCCGCGGGCCGTGAGTTTGACAGCCCTGCCCTAAATGGATAGTATTATGTAGAAAGAGAAAAAGGAATCTAAAAATGTGTTGCAGAAGTTTCAGATAAAAAGACTTGAAAAAAAATTGAAAAATCACATTTCTGGGAAATATTATTGTATGTCTTGAAAATGTTCTTGCAGCCCTGAAATATTTGCAGAAAACATTTGGTATTGCAAAAGCAAAAGACGATAACCTCACTGATAGCGACAGCCTGCCTTCTGCCTATTTTCCTTTCTTATACATGCATAGCTTTGTGTGTGGCCTTGTATAGTTGAGGCTGCTAAATCCAGGCACCTAGCTTGGTACTCTCTGCCCTATAATTTCAGGAACTGCAGGATGCTAATTACTGACATTGAAGAGGAAGAAAGTATCTTTGCTGAAAACCTATGGCAATAATTTGGATTTTTCTAAACATCAAGCCTGGAAGTAATATTGCAAATGTAAAATGTAATGTTTTCCTATGGATCTGGCATTCATCATTTCTATAGCTGATTGTTCCTGGAGCAAACACATTAGTCCAATTCTCATGTAACAATCCAAGTCTTGAAAATTTCCCCAAATTCATTCTGTCTACAGCCTGATGATCCCTCGGTAATCTGATGTTGAGATTTTCAGAGAACAAAACTAACTACATCCACATGGCTTGCTGAACAATTTCTTTATTCATCATCATAGTGATACAAGTATTTTTAAAAGATGGCTTTGGGTTTGTCTTTTTAATTTAATTTAATTTTAACTTCTTTGGTTATGAATATTCCACCCACTTCAGATCCTCTTTTACTAATTTTGTTTGTGCCTTCCTTCTAGGCTGGATCCAATATGCAGAGAGAGTCCTGCCCAGCATGGTAATCCCACATATTTGCACTGCAAAGTCACCACAACAGATCATGGGTTCTCTTGTGAAGAATTATTTTGCCAGGCAGCAGGTATGGGTTTGCAGTTTCTGATTTTCAATCAGTTTTGAGAGAAAAATGTCTTTTTTCTCATTCTGGTCTTAGATGCTCATTCCTGGGATCATTTTACAAAGGGGTTTATCCATTTAGCACAGTTAGAGTCTGGTAAATATGAGTGTTTGAAAAGCTTTCAGCCAACCTGGAATCCTTCTATAACATCAGCTTGTACTCCTGAGCAAGTGGGCTTCTGGTAGCACTCATCCCTTGCTATTAAGTCATCTTGACGTTAAGTGAAATTTTAGATCATGCATGTGAAATCTTCCTGATAAAGGGCTGCACAGTAAGTTTATTCACTGTTTTGAGTGTGAGTTACTTATCTGCTCTATTTTGGCTGCTTGGAAGATTTTGGTGCCAGCATTCCAGAATCCCTACATCCCATATAAGCAAAGACCTATATATAAAGAATCCTGGTGGTGGAGTGGTTAGAATGCAGTATTGTATGCTGACTCTGCCCACAGCCAGGAGTTTGATCCTGAGCAGCTCAAGCTTGACTCAGCCTTCCACCCTTCCAAGGGTGACAAAATGAGGACTCAGATTGTTGGGGGCAATATACTAACTCTGTAATCTGCTTAGAGAAGTCTATAAAGCACTGTGAAGTTGTATATAAGTCTAAATGCTATTGCTATATTGTACTATAAAGTCGACCTGGTAGTGCCCAGACAATTAACATTAAATCCCGTAAGGCCAAGGTTTGGACCACAGGGCAAAGAGACATCTCCCTTGATGACCCTTCCTCATCGCCCTTCAATTTAGAACAGGATTTAGATTGCTATTATTTATTTACAAGATTTAAATAACCTTCTATCACAGGGCACAGCTCTAGACGGTTCACAACAATAATAAAACTTTATGATCTGTAAACTGCTTTATTGGGGAATGGGTGGCATATAAATTTAATAAATGCCTAAAAGTAGAATCGCAAATTGTTCTGGATCACAAAGGCTGCAGTCCAGTACACCAGCCACTGCAGGAAGAGATTTCATTTATTTACTTTTCCGTATATACCCTGCCACTTCAAAATTAGATGATTCTTCAAGCAAGCTATAGATTGAGCACAGGAAAAAAAAATGTGAAGGCCAACCAGGATAGATTAAGGGAGTCTAATTTCCAATTTAACAAAATCCAGATTCCAATAGAAGAGAATATATGTAGCTCAAGATTGAACTGTGGACTGCTTGGTGCTCTCTGAGCTCAGTTATTTTGTTTGCCGATGTTTCATGACCCGACTAGGTAACATCATCAGTGCAGACTGATAATATTGTCTAATTAGGCCATGAAACATCTGTAAGCAGTCAAGCTCAAGAGCATCAAGATGTGTACAAATCCAAATTCTGTAAGAAACGCATTCTGAAAAAATGTTGCTCTGTGTATGTATGTATGTGTGTGTAAGTGTATTTTCTTTTTTTTCTCTTTTTCCATCAGAATCTATCCCCTGATAAAATTTTCCATGTCGTAGTGGCCCCTTGCAATGACAAAAAGTTAGAAGCATTACGGGAAGACTTTTATACCCATTTGTATAACTCTCAAGAGGTAGATTGCGTTTTAACATCAGGTAATATCTTCTTTACAATATACTGCATTGCCTTTTATTCAAATTTATTTTAACACGGACACTGTACAAGGACCTACAGTCATGTAACAGGTTGGCTGGATCGATATGATTGGGTATTTTAAGAGAAGAGGAGAAGGATTGACAGCCGGGGTAGTTTACATTTTGAAAGATTGTGATTAACAGTCATATTTTTCATCTTTGATATTACATTGTATTATTTTGGTGCCTGCTGGACATATATGGTGACAGGAAATATTTCTGGTAAGATTTTCCCTGATTATATGTATATATAAAACAGACAATGGGGGAAATGAACTTGTAATACCAAAAGGATACACAGATGCTGAATTTGCTCTCCCATCCTATCACTCTCCCCCGGGAACTTAACTTCCTAGAATCTTCATGTGCCACTTTTCCATGACCCCAAACTGAGAATGGCTGTGACAAATGTATCACTGTGAAGTAAGCTGTGATTGATACGATTGTCATGTTTCTTCAGCCCTATCATTGGGGAGAATGTGGAATGTCCATGGGCATGTAAGGTTTCCAACGTACTTTATTCTTTTTCTGATTTTAACAAATGCGGAGCTCTTGTATACTTTTTATCTCAAATGCCAAAATACCTTTATTGCCCTTGAGTACTAATAAATCTCCATTTGTTATTCGGAGTTAGGAGATCATAATTTTTAGTTTCAGAGTGACAACAACAATGTGTTTGGCTACCTCACCTGACGGAAGAACCAGTTAGAAGCCAACTAAGTTCAGACTTAGCTGATATTTGGATGGAAGCCCTCCAGGGAGCCTGAAAGCTGTTTTCCAGATGGGAGAGTTAAAAAAAACTGTTCTAGAAAAAGAAAAGATTTATCTTGAGAATTCGTGTTTAGTAACCTTGTTACATATTTAAGGAAGTTTTTTTTTTCCATACAGGTGAAGTCTTCCAAATGATGGAGCAAAGAAAAATATTGAAAGAAATAAATGAGGTGCCCTTTGATACCCTGTAAGTAGCTTTGGCAAGCCTTTTGTTTCATGATTTCTCTAAGAACAATCACCTTATGCATTTCTATCAGATGAAAGCATTTCAGAAGCACAAATACGAATTATTATGGCCTTCACATTATACTACATAAAGTGATGTTAAAAATTGGTTTGTTTCAGCATGCCATTCTTGTAAAAATTATTTATGTATCCAGAGATCCTGGTTATGTTTGGGTAAATGGACTGGCCTGGCCCCTATCCCCATCACTTTTCTTGCTGGCTGTCCTGTAGCTCTTCATTGCAGAACCAAAGTATCAGCCAGCCTCTTTGTTCCCTTCATCTTATTTACCGGCAAATACAAGAAGAAAACAATGAAGCAGCCAGCAGCTCCTCCCTCCCTCCCTTCCCTCCCTTCCCTCCAACATATGAGTAGATGACATGAGCCAGATGGGAGTTCAGCAGCTACCATCCAAGTGAAATGTTGGTGTTGCCAGATAGGTTGACTTCTGCTAATGTGAGCATCTACAACCCCTGACAAGTAACATTACCATATGCTCTCAATTGTAGTGCAGAAGCAAGAGTTATTGTTGTGCTATTTGCAGAGATGATGGAATGGCATGCCTAGCCTGCAGTACTGGGACACATAAGCTTTGCTTTGTGGGGTTGACACAAAGGCCTATATGCCTGTCCTGAGATGCACTTGCTATAGAAGCATGGAATGTTTATCATAGTACATTAAGTGGGAAGCCTCCACACTGTCGAACATTGTATCATTTAGAAGCAATAACAACTGCTCTTTCAAAAGATAAATTGCCAGAAGTGGCATTTTTAAAGTGCTCAAGTATTGCTTTAAAATCTAAGAATTATATTATGGTGGAAGTCTTTTAGATGTTATATAATATAATTCTTATATTGTAAAGCAATACTTAAGTGTTTTAAAAATGCCATTTCTAGCTGTTTGTCTTCTGAAAGAGCAGTTGTTACCCATTTTATTAGAATCACTGTTTTTAGCAATATTTGTCTACAAATATTGTAGGACAAACATGTCATTTAATCTACAGGAAACCAAACAACTAGGGAAGAAAAGACATGCTTACAAGATCAAATGGTTGCAAAATAAATCACAAACACCATTCACAGCTGCAGTGATCTGATTCATTATTTTGAACATTTGTATGCTGTTCTTCCAAACTAGGATTTGTCATGCACATATGACAATTGCTTATTCCAATCCAAGAGCTACAGAAATGCAGATATCCACGTAATATGACTGGGTGACATAATATGACTATGGGTGGCAGAAGTTTTTGATTCCCTTACTGTGTTAAGTGAGGGTGCAATGGCTCAGCAGGTAAAGACACTGAGCTTGCCAGCTGGAAAGCTGACAGCCTGTCTTTGAGAATCCAAGTGCCCCGCAACAGGGTGAGTGCCTGCTATTTAACCCAGTTCCTGCCCACCTAGCAGTTAAAAAGCAGGCATATGCAAGTAGATAAGTAGGTACCATCTCAGTGGGAAAGTAATAGTGTTCTGTGTGCCTCGGCATATAATCATGCTGGCCACATGACCATGGAAAGGATCTTCAGACAACACTGGCTCCCTTGGCTAGGAAATGGAGATGAGTATCACCCCATACAACTGGACAAGGGAAAACCTTTTTCTGATTAGGTAGCATATCACAACAGTTTATGCACAAATATGTACTAAAGTCCACAGTGCATCCTTCCCCAATCTAGATATGCTGCACTACAGCTCACATAACTCTTAGCCAGCATCAGCCTTTTGCCTGGGAATGATAGCATAGTCAGGAACGTTTAAGGGGTCAAGGTTGCCGCTTATACAAAGTGACCCTGGTTTTCCACTTCTTGACTCTCCCCTTATTGCTTAACAGGTTTGGTGGCATAGAAGAAGAGTTAAATCGGCATGATGGAAGATCAGATGGTTACCTAGAGCACATCTTTAAACACGCTGCCAAGGAGCTATTCAACACAGAAGTGAAGGAGCTCACCTACAAAACGTTAAAGTAAGTTGCTTAACTAAAAGTTAAGCAGAAAGAGAAAATAGCTGCTTTTTAAACCAGGTGTACAGGTAGCTCTCAACTTATAACAATCGGGAGCAGGATGGCCATTGTAAGTCAGTGTGATCACAAAGCAAGATGTCGTGTGACTACACCAATTCCAGCATTCATTCCCTGTTGTGGTCATTAAGGAAGGAAACATTCTGGTGTTGCTTACAGAAACTGCCTCTCCGTTAACCCTTATTACATTCTTGGCAGGACTAGACTTCCTGTCTCAGGAACATCTCTGTTCACTTCAGGCCTTTCTGGGCTCGGTCTCTCTCTGTTGTGAGCCTCAGTAAGTTAAGGAACTGTTTCCAGCTTCCTCCACCCTCCCTATCTCGCCCATGTATCTGCTCCCTTTTAACCACCCTGCATCCTCTTGCAGGATGACCAGCAGCCCCAGAACCTGATGGTTCTCGGGCTGGTTACCACACCCCAGGAAACTTCAAGCCATCCAGTAAGCCCCAGCAAGCATTCATTCACCCAGCTGCCTTCTCTCCCAGTTCCCCATGCCAATTTTTGCCTTTTGCATCTAACTGCCACAGCCAACGCAGGAAAGCGTCACTCTCTTTGCTGTCTCCTTTTTGGACCCAGTTTCTCTGGCAAACTTTTTCTACACAGGACTCCTGAGCTTTTGTAAAACTGAGCTCTGCCTGTAAAGCGGCGCAATCTTCAGAACATCTTTGGAAAGACAGCACAGCTAATGCAGTGCAGCTTTATGAAAGCTATAGGCTACTTTGTTGGCAATGGTATTTACTTAAGGCCTTGATCCAACCTTATTTACATATTTGTTTCGTATGCAAGCCTTCACTTCATGGGTCAGCATTAGATTGTTTCTAAAACACTGTATGTAAAGCATGCAATTGCTTAACAGTCATTGTTTATTTCTGTTGTTTTTTTTTGTTAAATCAGCGTTTAAGAAATTTGATAAGCTTTGGAAGGCTGTGCCCCTTGATTTGAAATTGATTTTAGGTGCAAGAATTCCAAAGGGGAAATCTGTTCACAAGGCCACTTTCTGTACCTTCAGAGCCTGCAGACTAAAACTATTGTGAATTGGAAAGGCAAAGACTGTCCTTTGCTATAAAAGTTCAAGACCTAAAGTCTGTAAGGTCAATTATTAGCCTTTTTTTTTCATGAAGACTAGATTGATAAAAATAAAAGTAATCATAGTAAAATCAGTCATAACAAAACCTCAGTCAAAAATTATTTTGGGGCGGGGGAAATAGTAGAAAAATTCATTTATATAAGAAAGTATAAAAACAGCATGTTAGATTAAGTTGAAAAGAACATGAAGAACCAATGCAGGGCCAGACAATAAAGAATTGGTATCATCATGCTGCCAGCATTCCCCCCCCCCTTTTTTTTTTTTTTTTACAGAGAGAAACTACTCATTGTTTTACCTGCTGAGTACTAAGGCATAGGGGAGCTACTGAGGGCACATGTCGTCAGTATTTAGTCCTAAATCAAAACACACACAAACCCCTATACCATATATGTATAAATTCATTACATTTGCAATCACTTTCAGAAAAAATATTGAAACAGTTTGAAGAGAGTGATCATATTCCTTCCAAAAACAAGCAACAAAAGGTGGCAGCAGATAGAATTAGTAGAAAGCATTTGTGGCCATCAGATATAGAGGCCGAAATAGGAACTCTTAACCATATTCCTTCGCTTGCTTGCTTGCTTTGTTTGGGAACAACCAGAAATGTTTTTCCCCTGTTTTTTCAGAAACAAAGACTTTCAGGAGGTTACCCTAGAAAAGGATGGCGAGACAGTGCTACGTTTTGCAGCGGCCTATGGCTTTCGAAATATCCAAAATATGATTCTGAAGTTGAAAAAGGGGAAATGTTCCTACCACTTTGTTGAAGTTTTAGCCTGTCCTGGAGGTAATCACCAAACCTGAGATTTCTGCATCTCCCTATATAGTTTTTAAAAATCTGCACACATGCTGTACACTAATTAAACTCTTTAATGTTGCTGATGCTAATGCTGACTCTAGTTAAGACAGCACTGTCTGAAATTGCATGTAGCAGATTTTAGATAGCGAAGCTGTATTTGTCCATGATATTTATGTGAACATATGGGGATGTCAGAGGCAGGGTAAATGAATATGGAGATGTAATGATCACATGAAAATAGGCTATACAGAAACATGGTGGATAAACCAGGGGTGGGATTCTACAGGTTCACACTTATTCGCAAGAACCGGTTGTTAACATTCGAAGCAGTTCGGAGAACCGGTTGTTAGAAGAAATTACTGGCCTAATCCTGTAAGGAAGGCAGGAAGGAAACATTCTGGTGTTGCTTACAGAAACTGCCTCTCCATTAACCCTTATTACATTCTTGGCAGGACTAGACTTCCTACATCAGGAACTTCTCTGGAGTTTTTTCCCCCTCCTTTGCTGGTACTTTGCTTGTGTGGAGTGACCATTCAAAGTTACAATGGCACTGAAAAAAGTGACTTATGACCATTTTTCACACTTACGACTGTTGCAGCATCCCCACAGTCATGAGAGGCCAGGCGAGGGGATGCATGCCTCAATGTGAGTGATGTTGAGTTGGCCACGCCTGGCCAGTCACATGACCACCAAGCCACGCCCAACTAAACCACGCCCACAGAACCGGTTGTTAAAAAAATTGAATCCCACCCCTGGGATAAACCCACTCAGTGTGTTTAAGTAAACCAATTTCTCCTCTTGTTTTGCTCATTGGTGTGTAGGTTGTTTAAATGGGAATGGCCAGGCCCAGACTGAAGACGGAAAACCAGATAAAGCCCTTCTCAAGCAGATGGAGGATGTATATGCCACAGTTCCTGTTCAGATTCCTGAAACCAACGGGCATGTGCAGAAGCTTTATCAGGAATGGCTAGAAGGGACGGAGTCCAACAAAGCCCAGGAATCTTTGCATACTAAATACAACATGGAAAAACCAGCTGTCAACAGTTATGACATCAAATGGTGACCAATCCGATTATAAGACATGCGTCAGGGTTGATGGACCTGCAGCACTGTCACAACTATGCTATGCAACTGAAATCGGAGGCACAACCATGAAAAAAAGCATGCTCAGAACTGGAACTGCACTTGTTTCCTCATTTGGGGTTGTGCAGAGTCAAAATGCAGCTGGTCTCAGTGTAAATGTGGTGCATCTTTATTTAATCAGAACTCTCGCCCAATCATCCATATACTGTTAAGGTGTATTGGAAAGAAAATCAGGGCCTGCTACAAAATGCTTCAATGCTGACCCCTTCGGAACTCGAGGCCTGTGTGCTAAGAATCTAATACCATGAATGTGCTCAGAATGATGTCAGGTTGAAGTTTGTCATTTACTTAAGACTTCATATTATTACTAAACATAAGATTCCAAAATATAATTTAAAAACCTGCCTACTACTAATGTGGTGTCTACAAAGTCAGGCCTATTTTCTTAATTATGGCAAAAAGAATGAGTTTACGCAAGTCTGAGAGAACAGTAGGAACATTGACCTCTGCTAGAAATGAATGTTCATTTGGTCAGCTTTATGTAGCTTCTTCAACTCCCCTGAGAACAGGGGCCTTTGCTCCTTACTGGCATTGATTTCTTGAGAATATTGGGATCCTGGTGTCTTAAGACAAACCTGGTAAAATCCTTGAGGTTCAGAGCTATATTTGGGAGATCTGTATCATCAGCAACAAAGCTAGGTGAATTGGGGAATCCTGAATAGTCAAAGAGTACTGTAAGTACAGATACGATCATTCAATCAAATGGGCAAAGGCAGTGGTGGGATTCAACCAGTGTAACAACCAGTTCGGTAAGCGCACGTAGCGTTTTAAAAAAACAGCAATTTTCAGCTAAAACTTGCCTTCTGCTGCAGCCCTGGTGAGTAAAACAGCTGAGGCGCTGTGCCGTGCGAATCAGCTGGGCTTCAAAAGAAGGAACTAAAGGATAAGACTAGGGCAGGGGTGGGCAGGCGGGGCCAACTGATCTCTGGAACTACCGCTTCGCCTGAACTGGTCCATACCGGCTGAATCCCATCCCTGGGCAAAGGTCAAGCTAGAATAGGCAAACATGATAAAAGCCAGAATATTTGAAACAAAGGGCTCACCTGATTTAAGAAGATGTAATATAATTCTTGTCATCTTGCCTAATGCTGAAGTTCTAAGTGATGTTTTAAGAAAAGATGGTTCAGTGACTTCTCCCTAGAAACGCTAATTTGTTTTTAGGATTTTCTGGGAAATTTTGTGCATACAGATCAGTCACTGATAATCTCTCTAAAGAAGGTAGATATGAAGAGAGGCCTTAATATGTTGTGAAGGTTGTAGTTCTATTCATCACTTGTGGGCTGTTCCATTCACAACTGGTCGCTCTTTGCACAAGCAGGCAAAATGTGAACATTCATTTTACCCGGCATCACACTGCTAATGTCATTGGGATAAATTAACACTTTGGAGCAGGATTGCTCCAAAGGAGACCAAGTATAGGACTTCTTTCCCTGGATCATATGCTGAATATTAAATATTGTTTATTAGCATGTGATATTACACCTTCAAAGTTCATGTAGCACTTGACCAAGAAGATTGCTCTCCCTGGGAGATGTCCTAGTAAGCCCAGATTTGTTTTTAGTAGACATTATAGGTTTATATTTTGAGAGCTGCCTATACAATACTGAGATGCGCTTTCAAGTACATGCTCACTGAAAGGAATGATCAGCAGTTGTTATGCTCCAAAATTGTAATGCGAATCCATTTTGCCCTATTCTGAATCACCTCTCTCAAACAAACATACATAATTACCCCCTTGAATGCTCTGCTCAAGAAGAAAAATGCTACAAAGATTGATGATTCTTCTGTTCTTTTTCTGTTGTTCTTTTGTTTTATCAGAACCTTTGAAACTCTGCTGCCTTTGGCCTGTCCCATGTTTTCTTTTTCATTAGATATTCTTACCTCAACATGAATAAGCTTGGATGTGATTTCGCTGGGAATCCCAAATTCTTGGATGTTCTTAAATTGCCAGTTTGTAAATTCATAAAATAGGAATATTGCAACTTTTAGGTTGTGAAGATGTAACCTTCAGATATGTTTAATGGTTCAATGGTATCTCAGTTCAAAAGCATTCAATTTTACCCAGGACTAGCTGAATAGGAAAGAGACACAGGAAATCAAGCAATTATAAAGTGATTTGCTTTTTGGCATAGAGATGTTGGGAAGAGGTGCATTTTGTGTACTATACATATGAATTGGACTAAAATGGCATGCCTGTATTCATAATATCCTTGTAACAAGAAAACAGTAACATAAAATGAATACCAGAGTAAAAATACATACTAAAATTTATCTGCATGGAGGAAAGGAATTTAAAATAGCCGAGGTATGTGTAGGCATAGTGCTACATTAAAATAAAAAAGGACTTTCTCAAGCTATGGTACTTTTTCACAGCATTTGATGTTCAAGTCCATCAGCATTAAGGTATCAAAGATGGGCCCACATATTACACACATAGATTCCTTTTTATCACAAGAACATTCTTCTGGGGGTGAAAGATACTGGCCTTTTCTAAGAATACCTTCAACACTTATCGGTTATGCAATTGAAAAGAAATTTTGGATGAATGTACCAAGGTTGCCGAAATTTCTGAAGCAAGGCAAAAGCATAGAAGCACAGACTTTAATACCTTCAAGATATGGTGGCAATGTAATTTATTTTTAATTAGTTCATTGAGTTACCCTGGATGGTTCCACCCACCCACCCCATTCTGGCTTTTTTATTCTGTTCTAATGTGTTTGTATATACAAGTGGGCCACATCTTATGTTAAATACATAAATAAATGCATAAATACACTCTGAAATAGTCCAGAAGAAATGTGTGAAAATCCACCATTTCTGATCTTCATTAAAGTAGCCATATCACTAATGCATAAGACAAGAATTTTGTGTGTCTTTTAATAGTCAGTTGGTTTAATTCATTTTTTTGCAAACTCATATAAAAACCTGAACAAAGACAGGCTGCTTTAATGAATAGCGAAGAGGTGCTTCATTCATAGCAGGTCTTCTGGACCATTTTCAAAGATATGCTGCCCCTTTTATATTATTTAACTTGTTATACATATTTTAACTGCTTGTAATCTATGTGCATGGTAGGCTTTGGAAAATATGGATATCAGTAAAAGATTTTTAAATAAACAGGTCCAGTGTTCAAAATACTCTGAGCATAAGTTCCCATATACCATGTTTGCTGCGGTTGTGGGGGCGGGGGGGAATCCTTTTTTGTGCCTAAAATGGAAGCTTCTCAGTGTAAATCAAGAGTTATGGAAAAGTCCTGTCACTGACCAAGCAAATTCTTGTTGCATGTCACATCTGTGGTACTACAGTTTCCCAGGTTTGCCCCTGCTCAGGTTAATGAGGCATCACAGAAACAACAGATCAGAGGTGGTATTCAGCAGGTTCTGACCAGTTCTGGAGAACCGGTAGCAGAAATTTTGAGTAGTTCGGAGAACCGGCAAATACCACCTCTGACTGGCCCCGCCCCCATCTATTCTTTGCCTCCTGAGTCTGGGCTGATGGGCTGGGTCTTCTTTTGTTGCCTTGCACAGGAGAACGGAGCTGGAAAGCAGGTTAGTGGGGTGGGGAAGGAATGGGGATTTTGCAGTATCCTTTCCTTGGAGTAAGGTGGGAATGGAGATTTTATACTATCCTTCCCCTCCCACACCCACCTAGCCACGCCCACAGAACCAGTAGTAAAAAAAAATTGAATCCCACCACTGCAACAGATGTGTTTAAAAACTGCTCACCTCCTGCAGTTACTTGGATCTTTTTGTCCTCATTGTAAGGTCTCTATCCAATGAAAGACAATACAGAGTATAATTCCTAACCGTGTTTTCCTGATAGGAAGTGGTCTACAGTATGTTGAGCAAAGCTTGTTTCCTTCGCAGTACATTGATGTCTTTCCATGATGGAAAACTGAATGGTGTCATCCATTTTGCATCTCAAAAAGATATCAACACATGAAAAAGTAAAAGCCACACATATGAAATGTCAATATGCTAGAGCTGTGGCTGTGCAAAATATGAGTTGTAGGACAATACTACAAAATCTGTTACACCATATGATTAATAAAGGGAGAGCTTCTTACATGATCATTGCATCATAAAAAATATTTTTTAAGTTCAAGGTTATAGAAATCTTAATCATTTGTCAACTGTGCATTGGATCCATTAGGTCCACTGTCTTAATTTGTTGCGATGGCACCTTTGTGGAAGGCAGCGAACATGTCCAACGCATCTTTCTCCTACTTTCCCCACAACAACAACCCTGTGAGATGAGTTGGTCTAAGAACGAGTGACAGGCCTAAGGTCAGCCTGCTGGTTTTCGTGGCCAAGGTTGAACTTGAACTCACAACCGGGTGTTTTAATCACTATTTAATTCTGGAATAAATTCTGGGAATTTTGGGAGTTGCATTTCATAAGTCTTAAAAGTTGCCCAAGGTTGGACACCCCTGAACTAAAAGAACCATTGCATCCCCTTTGGGTGGTACAATGCATATTTGTGGTGCTCTTGATGAGTAAGCAAGTACCATGAGTAAGTAACTAGCCCAGATTTTGGTACTTAAAGGCAGCTTAGCCAGGCTTTCCAAATGCAGCAGCTTTAATTAAATTCAAATAAATGGATTGCCTCTCTAGGGAAAGTTACAGAGACCAGTTTCTCTCCTTCCGGGTGGTCTCTACTCAGTCATCACTTTTGCAGAGTGAGAATGTTTCTCCTTGCATTAAAGAAACGTTTTAGAAAGAAAACATGTTTTTTTTAAAAAATAGAAATCCACCCTAATCCTGCTCATAATTATAGTTATACCAGAAGGTTTCCAAATCTCTCTTAATAACATACACACTTACTTTCCTGTCGCAGGTTTCATCCTCAGGATTAGCATGGTGAGAGCAGCCACCCACTCACTCCCACAGACCCAGAGTTAAGGCATACAGATCATCCCCAACTTA
The DNA here is from genome assembly GCF_049901735.1 of Notechis scutatus. Classification (NCBI taxonomy): domain Eukaryota; kingdom Metazoa; phylum Chordata; class Lepidosauria; order Squamata; family Elapidae; genus Notechis; species Notechis scutatus. The sequence goes on along the minus strand of NC_142010.1, from coordinate 107,376,145 downwards.
CAATAGTTTGTTTAGTGACCGAAGTTAGAACAGCACTGAAAAAAGTTATTTGTCCTGTAAAAATCAAGCAGCCAAGAAGTCTGGAGGAAACCCTTCAGATTTTTGTCTGCTGAAAACAGTTTCTGAGTCAATGTCACAACAAGATTTCTCAGCTGGGTCTTTCATAAACTATAGCAATTCAAAGTTTATATGTTTTGCACCCAAGCAATTGATTTTGTCTTTAATTTAGGAAGGGTCAGTGGTGGCTAGCAAATAAGCAACCTTACAAGCTAGTACGTTTATTGCAAAGATCTTTTCGAAGAAAGGCACATTTTCATAGTCTCAAGAAATTACTTTTTATCTAAAAACAAAACAGTCCCTTTGAAAGGTTGCATTGCAAACTCAGGTTCTACCGAGATTTGAACTCGGATCGCTGGATTCAAAGTCCAGAGTGCTAACCATTACACCATAGAACCATTGGACGAATAGATGTTTGGAAAAGTCCTCCATTAGCACGTCCTCCTCGTTTCTCTTTGAAATCTGGATTGTTCTTCGCTGTTATATTTGTAAAGCTCTTCTCAGGTTGGCAATCCTCTGTTGAGCAATAAAAGTGAAAACTATTCCCTGTTTTTTTAAAAAGCCTAACTCAAAAGACCGCATTTCAGCATGATTTTTCGACTATTATCCATCAAAATGAAAGAATATTTGCCTTTAACCTAATCTTAGTTTTTAGATATATTTTTCTTAATTCTTCCTTTTTTCCCTGTCCGTCTATAAAATAGGATCCAGAATGATCTTAAAAAAAACTTACTTGACAGGTTCCACCGAGATTTGAACTCGGATCGCTGGATTCAGAGTCCAGAGTGCTAACCATTACACCATGGAACCACGATGCAAATCTCTTCGATTCTCTATTACTTACCCCGGTCGTGAATTAATCTAGCGTTCCTTTCTTAGTTTTCAGTCAACATTGAAGTTCTTGTTTCAAATTAAAAACGTCGAAGTTACTATTTATATCAAACTTCTTTCGTCCTAAAAACAGCTTCTCCAGTTCAGCGCCTCCCAAACCCACCAAGTGAAAATTGAACTGAGAAACAACAACCCGCGGGATCTAATGCAATTCATAAATAGGGCAGAAGACAGTTGCAAATGCAACCTAAGGGAAATGACTTTGTTGTGGTTGGTCGCACCGTCAGCCAAATGTATTTTCTATTATTATTATTATTATTATTTATTATTATTATTATTATTATTATTATTATTATTATTATTATTATTATTATTATTATTATTATTATTATTATTATTATTATTGTTGTTGTTGTTATTGTTGTTGTTGTTGTTGTTGTTGTTGTTGTTGTCGTCGTTGTTCGTCGTACTGTCAGTCAGATGTTTAGACAGGATTTGGCGCTTTCATTCACCTAGCGATTTTATCTCAGGGATAAGCAGTTGCTGCTGTTTGATGGTATGAAAGGTGTTTCGAAAGGTAAACTGTTGCAAATAAAGCTGATTTTTGCAAGTAACTAACCGGGATTTTGTCAATGGCGAGGGTGTGCAGTTGTTTTAGGATTGCACCCAAGGTGCCTATCACGCTTGGCATTACCTTTGCTTTCTTTTGCCACCGTCGTTCTACGGTACGGTTTGCTGATTCTATTTGCAGGTCTTTGTATTTTCTGATTTTCCCCAGTTTTTTCTTTCCAGAATTAATGTATTCTTTTCAGATATCCTCTTCTTCTCCTTGGACTTAAATTTGCAACAGGTGAGAACACCTTTTCTTTCAGTAGTCCTGCAGCTGCTGGCCGCGGTTACTCAGCCAACAGTTCTGCTTTCTGTAGCGTGCTTGGCACCATATATGAATGTAATTAGTATTATTATGTAATAATGTAATATTTATGTAATTAGTAATATGTATTTTAATAAGTATTTAAATAATTTAATATTATTTAACATTATATATATATTTTTTTTACACAATGGTATTACAAGTTTTTAAAAGGAAGATAAAACGAATACAAGTTAATCTTAAAGTCAAAAGAAGAAAAGAAAAGCTTAAAGTGCAAGGAAAGGGGAAAAAGTTTGAAAATAGAAAAGAAAGAAAAAATACACAGCAATGACTTCTAATCTTTACAGCAGTTATAAGAACAATTATAAATTTACCTCTTATTTTAAGGTTATAGCATTATTCTTTTCTTATAATCTGGCTTGATTCATCATTAAAACCATAAATCATAAGTTCTTTTTTATTTTATATCGTGCTTTAATTGTTATATCTCAAGGCAGTAAACACATACAATACCCCTTCCTCTTATTTTCCCCACAACAACCCTATGAAGTGGGTTGAACTGGGGGAAGAATGACTGGCTCAAAGTCATCAAGCCACTTTCATGCCATCTGTCACCTTCTCCTGGATTCAAACCTGGTACTCCAGCACTAGACTTAATCTGTCTCTCAGGGTTGTTGTTTTTTTTTTTTTTTGCAAAAATCTTCAGTTAAAATGAGGGGGAAAGGTGAATGGTACCTGATAAAGAGGCCTGCTTTTTGCCTTACACCAGGTTTCGGCTCTCTCCCAGTCACCCTTTGCTCTGTAGAACACATGTTGTGAATTCTTTCTGTTAGTTGGGGAATAAAAAAAGAAGGTTTAATAAAAGAATGAGCTGATAAACTTGTCTGACAGAGGTAAAAGAAACAATAGGTGGGAGATAGGCTTTTAGCAACTTTTCCAGACAAAGGCATCTGCAGGGCTGAAAATTTTTGTCAAGATGACAATGCCATTGTCTTTTTATATGTGTGATGTCGCAATACATGTACAAAAAGAGCAAAATTGAGTTCTTAAACTCAGGGTAGCCTCGAACGACCAAGATGGGTGGCCTATAAATTTAATAAATAAATAGTATGTCCCCATTACTCTTTTTCAGTCTCAAATAATGTCATTATTCTCACAAACACACACGTAAATGGCTCAGCTGCAGCAAACCCATAGTGAATGTTGGAATCACAAGGAAAACAGTTACAAATTGCTCCACTAACCCTAGATTTTGCCCAAATTTAAGAACTACTGGCTTACAGCATTAACACTGCTTTCATTATTGTATTATTGTTGTATTTATCTACTCAACGCTCTGGGGTATTGTTCATCCATTCAACTATCTTTAGGTGACATGTTTAAGGTGACATGAGGATGGGTAGTTTGAAGATTGGAAACTCTCCCTTCTGAAGGATTATGAAAGCCCATTTGGTGATGCTGTGATACCACTATAAGGGTCTATTTGGAAGTTGGATTTTTTTGCTTCTCAAGAGTTTTAAGAGGGGATTGGAATGGTTGTCTTTCTTATCTTAAAACCACTCTGAAAATGGGTTGATACTCTACCATTTTGCAGGAATTTCACCAAATTTCAAACAAAATCACATGGATGTGCAGTAATATTGCTGACAGCTGATTGAAAATGAGTTGATTAAAAAGTGTTGATAAAAACAGTGCCTTTTTAGATATATGAGAACCATAAAGAGTAGAAATACGATAAAGTTCGTTTTTTTTTTTCCTTTGAATTTCTTTTGCATTGCTTTTTCGAAAGCAGTGTTGTTTCATTTTTATTCTATTCACTTCTAAAGAATAATCTTTCTTTTTGGAACAGATCTTTTTAGAGCAGATGATGAGACATAAACAAATTCAGTGACGTACATAGCCATTTTTTTTTCATTTTGCTTTTTGTTTAAACATATTCTCTGCTTATTTGTTGCCCTGTTTCTTAGGTTTCCTAGCATTTGAATTCTTCACCAAGGACTCCACCTAAAAGTCATTGGAAATTGTGAGAAATTCATTACAATTTTTTCAAATTTATGTCTGACCTCATCTTGAAGGAGTATATACAGAACATAGATTTGAGTCATCTCTAAATGTAGTGATTCAAAAAATAGCTCAGTTCACCATGGATTACTTGGAACTCTTCCCTTCTTCAATTTGTGGACCAGATTACAATCTTGCTTTATATAGTGTTCCAATAAAATGAAAAACAGAACGTTTGTCATGCTTGACATAATTGGATGAAAGTACATATTACAAAATTCTAATGTTATGACAGGAACAAAAAATTATTTTTATCCTCTGTCCCCACACCATCTTAATCATGCTTTCTTTCTTTCTTTCTTTCTTTTTTTTTTTTTTGTAAATTTTATTTGAGTTTTCACAAAGAGAAAAAAATATACAAATAAAACATCTTTTTTGAAAGTAGTGTAATTCCGAGTTACATTTCTTCGTACAGACATAAATTCAGGTTCATGCTTATTTTTATATTCTATTCCATATCTTATTACTATTTTACATTTTCTACATAGCTTCTCCCCTCTTTTAATTTTCTCAATTTTATTTTAATTATCTCATCTCAATTCAAATTGTTGTATTTATATTTTTTGTCTGTCCTGTTTCAATTATTATCTTTTCTATTTAAACAAAATTTCTCCTGTAGTTACTGATTGGAGTATGATGCCTTTATATCTTTTCCCTAAAGTTGTAACATTCAATATAATACATAACTTCCATTCGGATTCTGCTTGGTACATTCTTAAAATACACACTGTAATCTTAAAAAAAGAAAAAATTATAAATGTATAATATAATTAAAACAACATTCCATTCCAATTCAATTCTATCATTAATATTAATATTCATTGCAGTCTTAACATTTTTCATGTTACTTTTCAATTAAATATCATACTTCTATGGGAAAAATTATAAGCTTTCCATAGTTAATTCCCCCCCCCTTCACTTATATTTTATAAAACATTAACTAATTAAAATGTTCCCGTTCCTTCCTAATTCAATTTTCTCATTTATTTTATTTCACTTATTTTATTCACAAACATTTCACTAAATTACACTAACTATTTTATCCCTCATTTTAATCATACGTTTCCAATTTTCTAAAGTTATTTCTATTACTAATATAACAATACAATCTTATGTACCTTTACAGAATCCCTTTTTCAGTTAGATTTTCACCCATTATCTCTAAATAGGTCCTGTTTCTCTATATCTTGCTCCGGTCCTTTGTAACTTCTTTTCCTTTCCTTCTTCCCTCTCTTCTTCTCTCTCCCCCTTTTACCCCCTTGTCTCTCTACCTCTATTTCTCTCTTCTGTATTCCCTTTTTCTGTTGCTTTCCAGTATTGTACTTATTTTTTGAATTATTTTTCTTTTCTTTGGTTGTTTTTTTAAGTCTTAAATTCTCCATTCTCTTTCCCCCCCCTTTCCTTTTTCTTCCCCACATAAAATTGCTTGTTCATTAAAGATGGCTTCTTCTTTGTCCCAGTCTTCTTGTTTTGCAGTCTTTTCTTGTTGTTTCTCATAGTTCCAAATCTCCATTTCTAAGAATTGAAAAACAAAGCCAAAATAACCCTTCCCTTCTTGTGCATCTTTTTTGTACTTTTTAAGTTCCATTTTCAATTCATCCAGAAGTGGTGCCATTGTATAAATTTTTAAACAACCACCCAATTGATTTTAGTCATTCAAATATAATAACCAAGAATCCAAAGATCACCAAATAATCCAAATACACGCAAACTGTTTCTTTTTGCTCTTTTTTTTCACTTTCTCTTCCTGGGGTTACTATTTAGTTGCAAAGTTTCAGTTAAAATGTATCTTTTAGAAGTCTTGTTGAAGTTTTACTGTAGATTCTTTTTAATTCCAGGCAGTCTCCTCCCTGTTCCAGATCCTGCCCTTATTCTTTTTCTCTCCCTTCCTGCTTATGAAAAAGAAAATTTTTAATGTCCAGAAATCTTTATTATCCTTTTGGCATTTTGTTTTATTTTCAGCTTAATTGCCTATTGATGTCAAAGCAGATTTTTCCGATTTCTTATTTAAGTCTCTTAGTTGTCAGTATAGGGAAGGAGAGAGAAGAAAGAAAAAAAAGCCAAATCTTTCCCTTTTCACTTTCCTTCGCTGCTCCGACTCTTCTTTGGGAGCGATGTTATTTTTTGTAAGTTTAAATTCCAGGGTACCTTAGTTGTTGCTTTTACAATTTAACCCAGTCAGCCAAAACTTTCACTTCTTATCTTCCTCCTGCACATTCTTTTCCGGTCGAGTTCTCCTTTGTGGTGGCCATTTCTGACCACCTCTGCAACCGCCTTCGGGAAAGGAAGTAATGGCCAGCTGAGGAGGAGAGATGCGGCTCTCCTCAAACCTGCTGGTGGTCTCCCCCCTCTTCACCACCTCTACGGGGTGGCTTAGCCCCCAAACCAGCCGGCTCAAGGCGCTCCAGCGGCGAGCCCAGACAGAAACAGTGCACGATCGTGGATTTCTCTCTGTCGCCAAAGCCCTTCAAACCGGAAATCCAATCATGCTTTTTTTTTCAACTTACTTCAGGCATGATTTCCCCCAAATCACTAATTTTGTCTGCTAACCACCTTAGAGGCCTGCCAACAGATAGGAAGTTTGGAAAAATCAACTTAATTTTCCCCAGAACAGAGAGGGCATTTTTTTCATGTTGTATCATGTTTCACATAAACTAAAAGGCTTTTAATTCCAATCTTTTGCCTTAGAAAATTGGCCTCTTCCTTTTTCTGCAAATTTTCAGGTATTGCAGTATAGTTTTTGATATGGGGCAGTTAAATCTTTTGACATTATTAAAATATGGATTTGGACATTATTTGAATATGGTGAATTATCTGAATTGATGAATTAAACATAACTTGGGCACTTATTCTGAATCTCAGGATCAGCTTATACATTGTTCTTTAAAATTCTTTAGGGATTTTGTTCGATGTATTTTGTCACATAGTTAATAGCAGACACAAATCCTGGTATCACCAGGACTATAAAAGTAGGAAAGGAGGTGTTGGCTTGATAGTTGTTCCCCTGTGAGTGCTGCAGGGGTTGGTCTTCTCCCCACTACTGTTTTATACCTACCCAAAGTAATTGGAAGAGATCACCTGTCATTTTAAGGTTCAATACCATCAGTATGCTGATGATACTCAGTTTTTATATATTTACTTGATCCATATGGTCTTGAGCTCTTCGTGTCTAGAAGATGTGAAGGTTTGAATGTAAAATTACAATCTAAAATTAAATGCTAGCAAGATGGTGTTACAGTTTGCCCATTGGGGCTCCTGGGTAGCTACATGGGGCTGCCCTTGAAGAACATCCAGAAACTCCAGTTGGTGCAAAATGCAGTGGCCCGCATGGTTTTGTGCAGATCCCAGTGTGCATGTGTTTCACCTCCTGCAGGAGCTGCATAGGTTGCCGATTTGCTTCCGGGTACAATTCAAGGTGCTGGTTGTTAACTTTAAAGCCCTTCATGGCTTGGGACCAGGTTATCTGAGGGAACATCTCTTGCCGGTCACATCTACCCAACACATCGAAGCGGGGAGGCAGGGAATGCTGTGGGTCCTATCCCTGGGGGAGATATACCTGGTGGGACCCAGAAGAAGAGCCTTCTCTGTGGTGGCTCCCTCCCTCTGGAACATCATTCCCCGAGAGATTAGACTGGCCCTCACTCTAACACTCTTTTAGAAGGCACTGAAGACCTGGTTCTGGCAGCAGGCCTGGGGAACCCAGAGCGGGATGGAGCCCATCAAATGGCTCGTGTGATCTGCTTTCATCGGGGCAGGGGGTGGGAGTTGGGAGGTGATTTTTTTTTCCAGATTTTGTTCTATTGTACTTTATTAATTTATTTGATTCTTTTTGTTAGTTTTATTGTTTTTTTGTTTTTGTTTTAAATATGGTTTTACATTCTGTAAGCTGCCTCGAGTCGCCATGGGTGAATAGGGGGCAATATAAATTCAATAAATAAATAAATATGGTAGCATGACCTATGGACCAGAAGGTCTATGGCTTGGGGATCTATCTGAATTGTAGCTCTTGCTGAAATAACAGGTAGAAGCCATGGCTAACAAGGTCTTTACCTGACTCCAGTCAAGGTCCTAACTACAGTGAATCAGGTTTTCTTTACAGCTTATTTAAGACTGCTGCAATGCATTCAACATGGGCCCACTTGGAAGTTTCATTTGGTTCAAAATGCAGCAGCCTGTGTACAATCCAGGACTCAGCAGTGGAAATATATTACAACTATGGGCACCACATTGGCTTTCAGTGGGCTTAACCTATAAAGCTTTTTATTGCTTGGCTCAAGTTACTTTCAGGACTCATTAAAATTAGCCCAACCAGTTTGATCTTGCAGCTGATGGTTCTCCATGTTTAGGAATTGGAGAGGGCGGGTTGGGTTTCAGAGACTAATTTTCTTTGGCAGAGCTCATAATCTAAGCTCTGATATGGCAGCCCTTTGGAGTTTAGATTAGCTCCAGTTTTAACGTTCTTTTTAAAAAAAAAAAAAAAAAAACTACATTGGACCCACTTGGTTTAAAAGAGGAAAAGTAAATGAAAACACCCCTGAGACATGGTACTAACAACAGCCAAATTTGCATGAGAATAGCAGAAATGCAACTCTAAGCAGAGGACAAGAAAAAGGAACTCACAGACATTATTCAAACAGGAGTTTTATTTATATCACCCCAAGGCAAGATGGCCCTGAAATGTGGAAGAAAAGGGACCACAACTTTAAGTATGCTAATCCACTGTTTCCCTCATGGCTGTTTCTAAATCAGTGAATGTATTTTCAATTGCTTTTATTGATGAGAATAACAAAATGTCAAGTGGTGATTGGGAGAGAAATAAACAGGCAGTGGAACAGAGAAAGATTGAACACATCTCCCGAAGGCACACTCTTCGGGAGCCAACATTACAAGACATTGCATCCAAGAAAAGCCTAACGGCAGCCATCTTTCAGTTCAGTGCCCCTCTCTCTCATTCAGGCACTTTCACCAAGAGTAAAATTTCTTCCACTTATTTCCCATTCTTTCCCACTAACAATGGACATCCTCACACTTGCAGAAGTGTGCGCAGTCTTTCTACAAACCCTATTCTGATAGTAAGAACATAAGCATTCTCATTTTCTGTGTTGAATAGATCACTTTTCCCAACCTGGTGATCTCCAGATGAACCTCTCACAGATTTGCTATATAAAATAGCTGAACCAAGCTAATGCCAATTTCTCCAGTGTTTTAAAAAATGTAGTCTCTATCTATAAACTTCTTGATTAACTTCACTCATCTACCTTCACCTTTTACTGTTTTTATCTCCGTCTCAGGCTTCCCCTAACTTAGGCTCCTGCACGATCACCCTTAGTGCTACTATGGCCCATGCTGCCTGGGAATGACAAGAGTTGTTGTTTAACTGGTATGGTGGGGAGCGGGGGAGAGAAGAGGAAACAGCAGGGGAACAATTGCTTTGGGGGAAAATGCAAGTCAAGACAGACCCAGGACACATTGTACACTGCAGAATTCAAATTTGGCTCCAAAAATTCTAATGACCACCAGATGGCAACAAAGACATATAGCAAACACTAATGTGCTTTGTAGATTTCTTTATTTTATTTATTCAATTTTTTAAAATCCCATCTTTATTACTTTATAAGTAACTCAATATGATGAACATACACAATACTCCTTCTCTTTCTATTTTCCCCACAACAATAACCTTGAGAGGTGGTTGGACTGAGAGAGAGTGACTGGGCCAAAATCAGCTTTCATTGCTAAGGCCCGAGTAGAATTTAGTTCTTTGTATCTAACCTGGTGCCTTTTTTCCCTTTCCTTTCCTTTCCTTTCCTTTCCTTTCCTTTCCTTTCCTTTCCTTTCCTTTCCTTTCCTTTCCTTTCCTTTCCCTTCCCTTCCCTTCCCTTCCTTTCCTTTCCTTTCCTTCCCCCCCCTTTTTTTTGCAGTCCAGGTGTGGGGGCCTAACTGAAGGTGCATCACAACAAATATCATTTGATAATTTAAATCCCAAGAAACTGCATAGCTTGATCATTTGATCGATAAAAGTTCATACCACCTCATAGCCATAACCAATGAATATAGGTGTTGGAGGCTTAGCAGTTTACTGCATTTATAACTAGCCTCATCAGAATATCCACTCACAATCTATTCTAGCTTGAAACATTAGACAAGACTTGGAATTTGCGATGCCTGTCCCTAATTCCAAATTTAAGGTGGAGTAGTTTTCTGAGATAAATACGCTGCTGCCTTTGTACTATTACTATAATGGCACAGCAAAGATACAAATGTTAAGGTAAAAGATACTTTTGTGTTTAGAGCTGTAATGTCTTTACATTTTCAGATTTCTGTGAACCTGTAGCATTGCACAGGGAAAAGGAGGCAGTGTGAAAAGATCAATGCCAATATTCATCCAAGACATGAACCTACCAGTGGTGGTTTGTTGCTTTGTCCGCAACAAGTTAGGGTTGTGTAAAAATGACAACACACCAGTGGTGGTATGCTACCGGTTTGGACCGGTACTTAAAAAAAAAAAAAAAAAGCCTCCCACGATCAGCTGAGAGGAGAACGAAGAGAAAAACAAAAGCACAGGATTGGCCTTCCCACCTGCCCCTGCATTTTTCTCTTCTTTATCCTCTCGGCTGATTGGCCCTGCAGGCCTCAGCTGGTATGGGGAAAGCTGAGCGCATGCTAGGTGCACGTGCGCACGCATGATCATTGAACCAGTAGTGGAGCAGGTAGAATCCCACTGCTGCAATACACTCGTGCTGACCTTAGGATGCATCATCTGTTCTTATACATTTGTGTTCCGGTGTCTTACCTGACACCAGCAGGTAAACCATGATGATGTGTAACATCATGATACGTATTTTATCATATACTCCCCACTACTATCTTGAAGACATGTATTTTTATTTTTATTTTGAAAAAGTTATGCAGTTGCCCCAAACTGGACATCTTTACCCATGTGGAATGAAAGCAATGCAACATTTTGAAACGTGGAATGTTTCATCCCCACTCCAGGCATTTGCTTAATTTTTTTAGAACTAAAAGCTATAAAAACCAAGTATTACTGCAGATTTGAAAGGTTCAATTAATCACACAAAAAGGCAAAAGGCTATGAGACCTTTTTCTGATCTCCTGTGAGAATTTCCTAAATATCAAACCAGCTTTCTAAGATCCATGCAACCTGGTGTGAAACCAGAACCTCAGACTCTTCTTACATTCTCTTATTTCTTTTCCACACATCCATCACTCATATTCTCCCCGATTCCTGAAATTCCTCATTTTTCAAATATTAGTTTACAATTCTCTTGACCTTCACGCCTGCTCTGAACACGTCACCCAACACACAGACAATTCATGCTTTCTATTAACTCTCTTGAAATAGCAAATTGTCCAGGAAACTAGTGGCCTCACTTCAAATAACTCACTTGGCACCCTGAAAAAAATTTCCTTTGCTCTCTTTCGTAGCCCATCAGTGCACCTTTAATGATAGATGAAAAGGCCGTATCCTATTCCACTGCCTCCATACCCTTAAATGCAACTTTGGTTTTTGGTTTTTGGTTTCATTTGGATTTATACAACATTCTTCCAAGATGCCTATCTCTAGCCTTTGCCAGAGAGAATTAGCATAGCCCTTCTACCAAGGGAGATGAACTTGATGCAATCAGTTTTCAACTTCAATTTTCTGTTTTTCTTTCACTCCAGCAGCAACCACAGCAAAAAATATCTCTGGGAGGAAAGTGCGAATATAAACAGCTGCCTTTGCAATGGGGTTTGCCATGAACACTTCCTGCTTCTTCCTGTTCACTGTCCGTAGAATTTCTTCTGCTACCTCTGCTGGGTGGACACCATGAGCCAACTTTCTGAAGAAGTCTGGGAATTGGGCAAACAACAAAGTATTAAAAGGGATAACTGGCTGCTATGTGTCATGGTCTTGTCTTATTTCAAAGACAATATGAAGCTTATTGTGGGGACAGGGAAGGAAAGAAATTTAGAGGAATGAAGGAAAGATACTATATCAAAGAAAAAGAATAAATAAAAATTCTGGAAGGAATCTTAAAATGGTGAAATATTGTTCCAGGAGAATAGGCAGACAGGTTAATGTTTATTGCTTTTAGTAGACTACACAATAAAAAGAAAACTCAAAACTTTTAAAAAATGTTAAAAAACTGCTCCAGTATGTCAACATGAGGGATGTATTCTCCCTCTACATTTTAAAGGCAGAAAAAAACAATTGTTTTTTTCTTTAAAAGGACAGTGGCCATGTTAGGAAGGGAATTTCATTATTTATCACAAGTATATCAGACACATTCACTTTTTGATACTTATGATGCCGTAGTGGTTCATGGCCAATGTATTATTTTCTGTGCTGGGAACAAGCAGTAATGTCTTTTCTAAGTATTTTACAACTTGTTTGCCCATATTTATTAATTGGACAGAGAAAAATTGTATGAATGCCAAGAGTTAACACTAGCATTCCCTACTTTTGAAAGCAAAAATTTAAGCTTCTAGTTAATGGACTGCCTTATATTCCAGCTACAAACATCACTCATGGTTCTGAAATATCAAAGCTTGATGATAGTAGATTCTTTAGAGCAGCAGTGTCAAACTTGTAGGCCCCGTCCCTGCCCAGTTTAGTGAAGGGGGAAAAAGTCCAGATCCGTCATGTGATGACGCCATGACGATGTGAGTTTGACAACCCTGCTTTAGAGGGAATGTATTGTAAGTCTTTGTCTCTATTGTGATTTGAATTTTGTCAGCAAACTATTTGCTTAAATCATCTTTGTCACCTTGGGTATTTTTATCTTTTAGTTCTGCTTGTGTTCTGGTGCCCATCCCTGTGTGAATGACTTACTTTTCCATGAGGTACCTTCCCAGTTCTTAGGCTGCAGCTGATTATGATCAGAACATATAAAACTTGGAGACACAGTACTGACACAAACACCCAATTCCTGCAGTTCTGCTCTCAGGCAATCAAAGAATCCTAGAGCAGCATGCTTCGAAGCAGAATCTAGGAGAAAGGGAGATATTCATGCAAGAAACATACTATCATATTGTAATATACCAAATACCCATCCATCCATCCATCCATCTCTCCATCCACATTCGCTGGTCTGATTACCTATGCTAAGAAAAGAGCGCCAAAGAATTGAGGCCTCTGAACTATGGTGCTGGAGAAAACCCCTGCGAGTCCCTTGGACTGCAAGGCGATCAAACCAGTCAGTCCTAAAGGAGATCAACCTTGACTGCTCTTTAGAAGGCCAGATCCTGAAGAGGAAACTCAAGTATTTTGGCCACCTAATGAGAAGGAAGGACTCACTGGAGAAGAGCCTAATGCGGGGAAAGATTGAGGGTAATAGAAGAAGGGGAAAGCAGACAATGAGGTGGCTGGATGGAGTCAGTGAAGCAGTAAGCATGAACTTAAATGGACTCCAGGAGATGATAGAGGACAGGAAGGCCTGGAGGAACATTGTCCAGGGGGTTGCGATAGGTTGGACACAACTTTGCAACTAACAACAACACCCTCCATGTCCCTTTTGGCTTATGCTGCTGAAGAGGCTAGAAGCCTGTCTTCCATAAAACATTTCCATAAAGCTGAACCAATGCTTGCTGCAGCACTTGTCAGGTCTTATGCTGGCTCCTTACAACACAGGTTTAGCACTTCCTGAAAGAATGCTCAGCCTGTCTCTTGGAGTACAGAAACAATGCTCTAAAAAAGTGCTAGTCCTCTGTCACATAGCAAGTCAATATAAAGCAGGTTACAGACAGGCTTCTGCCATCTTGCTAGCTCACATGTGTGTTTGTTTTTTTACTATATTTGCTACTTTTATTCCTGAGGCCCTACACACAACTGCTAGGACTATCATCTGACCATTCAGTGTCTCTAGAACCAGTATTATTCAATTGTATTTGCAGTGTTCGTGCATTCACCATTGTTACTTGTAATACCTGAGGGGAGTGTGATGGCATTTTTCTGTTCCATTCTGTTTGGACAAAGCTAGATGTCAGAGTGATGACTGTTGTTATGTACTGGCCAATCACAATATCTCATTGGCTCCTTCTTTGGGGCTGTCAGCCATACACTCAATATTGGTCTTCTTGGTTCCTCATCTGATGGTTCTGAGGTTTGGAGGAGGAGCTGTTCTTACCAGGAGCTTCATCTAATCTCTCCACGCTCTTCCCAGAGTCTATCACTTGGATAATTTGACAGGTGGCTAAACCTGCCATTCTGAGCATCTGCTTACAATAATTTATTCTATCCCATATTAAGAAGGATGATTCTTTTTCCCATCAGACAGTGACATTTGGTGGGATGGAATATAAAACCAAGGGAATCTATTCCCTTACCTTGATTTGTATTAAGTAAGACATTTGCCAGCTTTTTGCAAAATTGGATTCATTGGTGTGAGAAGCACATTTTGTATAGCTTGACTTGTGGATAGCTCCTTAAACTATTCATTATCTCATGTCTCATTTTAGCAAAAAGACAAAAACAAAAAAACCTTCCACCAATCAGATAACCTACACAATCACAGGAGTTACCAGTTTCATAATTTCTTAAAAGACAGGAGCTAGAGTAGAAGTTAATAACAATGTTCATACATCATGCAGCATTATGATGTGCATAATCATGATTCACTGAGTAAGCCACAATGGTGTGAGTTTGCACCATACTCTAGATTATAGTTTATACATTTAATCAAAATCAGACAAATTGTGTGTTTGCCTATATCCAAATGGAGTACCTAGATGACTGAAAAGATTGTTAAGTGGCATTGTCTGTAATAACATGGAGGAATACATGGATTCAGTTGATCAAGTCCATCCGTATCTTCTGGCAAATATGGAAGACCACTGAAGATAGCATGTGGTAGAATTGAAGGCTATTCTTACTTGGTGAAACTAAAGTTCTTTGTCTTTCTCTTAATAATAGCTAGATTCAGAGAAACTTAAAAATATTTAAGATTCTCCAGTGGTTTTAGACTCTAATTGGAAGACCTCAAGCTTTATACTGTTCTAATTACCCAGAAATTAAAAAGAAATAATGAGTTAGATTCATAAACTTACAGGCTGTACGAAAGGGAACACCCAATTTCCCCTGGATATTGTTGACTAGCACAATTTGACCAGTTCTCCTGGAGATCATGTTGGGAAGAAAAGCTGGAGAGCAAAATATGAGAGAAAATCTTTTCAGATTAACAGAAATGAAAGTACTACTTCCTTATCCACTAAACTAATAGCAAATGAAAAGATCACAGTATATCAATTTACACTATACTATATAGAAACCATGCAACTTTTTTGTTTGCTGTATATGCATTTTTCAGTGGTAAACACAGGTTTCACACAGTTTTTTCCCTACCTGTAGCTAGATTCCTCAGGAACTGAAAGCTGAAAAAACATTTCAGATACTAAAAAAGAAATTGATATTGTGCCTGGGATGAATAAAAATGCATTGCTGATCAATGCAGATAAGGTAAAAATGTTTCTGATAAATTAAAAAGCAGTTAAGTAATTGCTAATTCCCTTGAATGTCATGGGGGAAGGGAAGGGAAGGGAAGGGAAGGGAAGGCATAAATCTGATGAAGAATTAAATAATTTCCTTGGTTGCTTTCATCAATGCAATATCAATTAATCCAATTTCTTCTTAGGTGACCCACAAGAGATTGAATATGTCCAGTAGTGATCTTTATGAGGTATCTACTGGACATATGAGGCAAGATATTAAGCAGAGGTGAAATTCAATTTTTTTCCTTCTGACTCTGTGGGTGTGGCTGTGGGCGTGGCTTGGTAATAGCAACCAGGGGTGATTCTTTACTGATTCAAATTGTTCCTACCACCTCTCCTCAACCAGGCTGAAGTGACTGAATTTCACCCCTGCAGCCACATCTTTAACAAAACTACTCAACACTCAGATTTCCTCAAAGGGAGAAAATACCCCATTCCAAGAGGTTGGAAAAGAAAATCTGCAGCCTTGTTAAATACTGACATTTTCTACCCTAACAATTTCTCCAGTTCTTAGTCAATTACATTGTTGCAGTCTAGTATGCAACCATCAGAAACATAAATGGGCTTGGACCTGAGCCATACCTGGATGGGGAACTATTAGAAAATTCTATGGCTATAGGCTAGTTTGAGAAATAAATCATAAAAACAGAACAAGTCAATGGCAAATTATTTTCCATATCAAGGCTCTGAAAATTACATGGATATGGCCATGTGGTTACCAGAGCTCAACGTGAGGGAGTCTTTGCTTTATACTACAATTAATTTAAAGTGTTCCATTACATTTCCCTTAAAACAAAATAGTATGGCAGACACCTGAATAACAGTCCTGGATAACTCTGTAAGACAGTGTTTCTCAACCATGGCAGCTTGAAGACGTGTGGACTTCAACACCCAGAATTCCCCAGTTGGCAAGAGAATTGAGAAACACTGCTGTAGGAAGTAATATACCATTTACCCCTGCCTGAAAGTTTGGCATAATAAGGCTAGGCTATCTTGCAGAGCTGGCTTACTTCATATTCACCCTGCCATTAGCTATCCAGATAACAACGATGGAATTCATTTATGTGCATTTTTAAAATATTTAGCAACTAAACAACAGCAAAATTGTTTTTAAAAAATGACAATTTCTATCTTTGCTTCTGTCTTTTTTTTTTTTTTTTGTAAATAGATTAGTGTCTAATCACAGCAACATCAAAAGTCTGTATTTTTAATTGTTTTTTTAGTAGCAGTAATTGCTTCCCCCTCAGGAAGATTATTTTTTCCTTGCACAATATTTTTGTCAATCATTATTAGGATGATTCATGTCTCCTGCAAAGTTGAATGTCATGAACAAGCCTGCTTACAAATTAATTCAAGCAGTGGCTTTACTGTACAATTTGTTTTATATCTTGGCTTACGATATCTTTTGATATCTTTTGAGTAAATCAAAATGGAGAATTTGGAGATTATGACGTTTGAGCAAAGGCCATCCACTTCCAAGAATGGTCTTGTAAAAAAAAAAAAAAAACAACTGTATTAAAAATGCATGCATTTAATGCATACAAAGCATGCTGTCCCTTTCTAAACTATTATTTTTTTAGCATTAATTTATTACTGAGCATGGTTTTATCATTTTATTTTATTTTTATTATCATTTATTAATTTTTTAGGTAACCCATCTCCTCCATAAGGTGACTCTGGGGGTTTCGTGCTACTTGCAGTTAAGTCCCCCCCCCCCATATTTTCTTTTACAAGTAGTAAATAATTATACAACCAACCATATATCCATCCTTTAGTTTAAAACAATGAGCTTGGCCATGCCATAGACCAGGGGTGTCAAACTCACACCCTCATGGTGGGGATGTATCGGGACTTTTTTCCCCTTTGCTAAACCGGGTGGGGATGGGGGCAGGGTCAGCATGTGATGCATCTGGCCCATGGGCCATGAATTTGACCCCCCGCCATAGACCATTCAGCTTGCAAACAATTCCCACTGCATGCTAATCCAGTCCATTTCTCCTTTGCATTCTTTTTGTCAATTGCCAATCACAGACCCTTTCAACTAATTATTGCTGAAAGGCAAGGTGCACTGTCTACACAATGCAGAACTACAGGAAGTAGGAAGGGACTGTCTTCCAAAGACTGCAAACCTGGTAGAAGTTTTTCTTCCTTTCTGTGCACTAGCAGTAGTTGCCAACTAGCACCTTTCAACTGATGAGATTGTGTCCTGAGACAGACATAAGACATAACCTTTGCATGGAAAATCCATATCATTTCTCATTTTAGAATGAGATTCCTACATGCTATAATTGCTACTTAGGAGTTTGGGATACTTCCAGATGGAGGATTCATATCACTAGTAATTTTTTTAAAAAAATGCATTTATCTTGCATTTACCTTTTTAACAGATTTTCTATAGTGGGAAGAAAGACGAAGATGCAGTAGAGGAAATACAAGGTTGCAGATGGAGGACTGGACACTCAATAACATTGTGTGAATATATTAAAAATTGAACAGCAAACCTTTGGAAATGTACTATGATCTAAATTTGAGTCAGATCCATGTGATCTGGAAGCACATTATTAATCTGACAGGACATGCAGGCAAGATGCAATCTGAAACAGCCAGGATGTACTGTAACCTGAGAACTAACAGCCTTTAAAAGGTGAGTGATACTGTACGGTGTCCAACAGCTAATGGATGAGTTTATATATTTCCTCACTCTTTTATTTTTCCCGGATAAATCACATCTCTATATTCTTGACTGTACCACACATTTAAGTGTGATGACCCAGGGTGGGATACAAAACAAACACAGTCACAGAAAACAGATGAAGCCCCTTTTATTCCTTCACTTTGCTTCCAAGCTCTGAATATATTTGATGGAAGACAAAAAAACTTCCACACAAACAGTTACACGAAGAAGGAAAAAAGCAACACAAACCAGGCAAGATAAGGGCTGGAGGATGTCTTCAGATAACACACACTGGGAAGGACACCAAACTCAGAGAGGAATTATAAACTAGAGATATTTACACGCTTTGTTTCCAGTGTTTGCCAGTACGCAGGTCCATACTCCTATTCAATTGTTACAGCTGCAGCCCATGAAGAGGATCAAGGCCCTCTGCTCCTGAGTAGACCACATTTCTCCCTTATCCTCTCCTCCCTGCGTGCCCTAGGATGGATAGGGGATGGACCTCTGACTGCTCAGCCAGCCTCTGCCCTTCCCCAGCCTCCTCCACAACCTCGGGAGCCACACCTCCACTCCCTGTCGGCTGTTCCTCCTCTCCCTCAGAGTCAGTCTCTACCAAGGGCATGACAGTAAGTTACTTTTTCACAAAAACATGGATCGTAATTATTTTTGGGGTCTACAGTTAGTATTCATTTCAAACCATTTTGAGGACTTCAGAAGTAGGACGTAAAGCTGTAATGAAATCATCCACAGAGAATTGTTAGTGAAAAATTAATGAGCAAACCCAGGAGATATGATTAACCTCCCCTCGGACTCCAAAGTTCCCAAGAGTCAGACTCTTGCTGCAGAGATTAGTTCATAATAGCACATAAATATCTGAGGCATGTGGCAAATAGACTAATATTGGGCAAGGTGCAAATGTGCTCAATGTAATTATGGGATGAGGAATTACCACAAAGAGCACCCAGAATGAATCCCAGCTTTTGAACTGCTGTATTCAGACATTCTTGTTACATTTAACCAAAACGTATAAGCTTGATCTTATGGATTCTTCCCACTCCCCAAAGTGTAGAGTGGAGTCTTTCTTGAAGGAAGGGGAACTTTGTTTGGTTAGCTGGATGCAGACACCTCCAGTGGAGTCAGAACCACATGTTATTTGGCTTCTGCAGCACAAAGCAGTCTCTGAATGTACACATGGCGTGACATTCCCTGCAAAACTCTGTGAATGCCTAGGACAGAGGCTAATGCTGCTCTACTTAAAAATGACTGCCATTTTGGGCCACATAAGCCCCTTTGTATGTTCCTTTTTATTGTAACTAATACTTTCCCAGAGATGGCTAATATTAGAATTGGAAGGTCTGTGGAAGAGCTGTGGGTTATCAATCAGTCAACAATTGAACGACTTGTTGAATGGATTGGATTTATTTTATAGTCAAAGACCAAAGCAGCTGAAGTTATCACCAGAGAAAGGTTAAGATGACAGATATTTTTCCATACAGTCCCCAGGGGTCAGGGCTGACTCAGTGGCATCTAACCCGCTACAGTAAACACCTGCAGTAAGGTTGAGCCCAGCAATCCAGTCATTAGATATATGTACTATTAGGGGAAAATGCTTTACCAGCAAGCAATATTATGCCAAATCCCCTTCATTAATAAAGCTCTCATCAAACTCAAGTCTTTGGAACAATTCCACAATGCACCCGAGTTTGCAATCAATGCAGATGTAAGCACAAGCTGCTAAAGTTACTGCCTCATTTTTCTTTATTTAACCACTTTCAATTCTCTCTCCATCCTTCACTTTTCCATGTGAAATGATACATTACAGTAACTAGAGGTGTTTGAAGTAGTTACACGCTGCTGAGTCAAGTCTAGTAAGAGTTGAAACAGCTATCAGAAATTAAAGCATATTACCCTACAGATATGTTTTATTTCCTCCAGAGAGCCTTAGGCAATTAGATTTGGGTGGAGCTCTATATCCTGGAGATTATCTGGGGAAAGGCATGACAGTTAAACTGAAGTAAAATTGAGGTAGTTTGTTGTATCTATGTACATAAAATTACCAAGGATTCCTTCCTTTCAAGAGCAAATATATAGTATGGGTAGTCCTTGATTTACAACAGTTCATTTAGTGATTGTTCAAAGTTACAACAACATTGAAAAAAGCAATTTGTGACCATTTTTCACACTTACAATACTTGCAGCTTTCCCATGGTCACATGATCAAAATTCAGTTCGGCAACTCTTATTTATGATGGTTGCAGTGACCCAGGGTCATGTGATCACCTTCTATGACCTTCTGACAAGCAAAGTTGACTAGGAAGCCAGATTCATTTAACAATCGTGTTACTAACTTAACAACTGCAATGATTCACTTAACAACTGTGGAAAGGTCATAAATCAGATCAAAATTCACTTAACAACTGTCTCACTTAGCAACAGAAATTTTGGGTTCAATTATGGTGGTAAGTCAAGGACTAGCTGTATCCCTAAGACACAGAGAGGCAGTCTTCTGTATACCTTTGGTGAGGGTTATAGGTCCAAAGTAGTTGGCATCCATGATCTTTTTGTCGAGTTCCAGTGAGACGTTTTGAACTGTCCCCTTGGCTTTTATGCTAGCGTTATTAATGAGAATATCCACACATCCATAACAATCCAGGATTTCTTTGGCTACATCTTGGATACATCTTACATCAGAAAGATCTAAAAGGATAAGCTTCGGTGTAAATGTCTACAAAAGAAGGAAGGTTTGAGGGTTACTGTATTATAAAACAGAGATATCCCAGTACTTTTTGAAGCATAATATTTAACAACACAAAAGAGAGAGATAATTCCTAGAGACAATAAAGCATTTTCCCCAATTTGGTGACTTGCTTATTTTTGGATCTTCTGCTCCCAAAATTCCCAGTCATATGGCTTACAGTAAAGAAAATGGGATTTATCAGATGACCATGACTATGTAGAAGGAAATCAGATCCAAAGATGAAGTAGAATTAATGTATTAAAAGTATAAATTGTAACAGTTCCTTAAGGAAAAAGGTATTAGTTTTAAATATTTGGAAGTACTCTTGTTGTTTAAATCCAGGATCACCTATTTGTCAGTTTATATAATTGTCTGGCCTTAAATTTGGAAATAACTGGTTGTGATTATTTGTACGGAAAAAAATATGTGGATCATGTACATTAGATCTTTATTATAAGGCAGCATCCTTCATTCATCATTTAAAAACAAACAAATTAGACTGACCTTAATTTTGATATTTTCCAGTAACATCCAATAAAAAGTGTGATCATTATATAAGACAATACTGTGAGGTAACAAAATTATACAATTGCAAAGAGAGATAATAAAACTAATTTTAAATTGCCTTGCAAAATAAGTTAGCTTTGATCTAATACTAAAAATATTGCAATATTTACACTGTATGCCCTGAATACTGTTTGAAATACTGAAGACTAATTATATTTTTCTGAAACTGTATATTACAGCCTATGGTCTATTGCCATCCTTTAACCTCTAAGAGTTATTCAGTTGAAAGATATGCTTGTTCTAGGGTTTTTTAATAACATGATGTGTCTTCCTATTGTATCCTTTTATGATACACGAACAAAATTAAAGATTAGATATTTTATTTATTTACATGTGAATTTTATTAGGTTGCTACTATCTTCAGACAAGTGCATTTCTAGCAAGCTGAGACAAGTGCTTCTCCAGCAAGCAGGCAAAATTATGCTTTGTGGTATCATGACTATACGTGCTTTGCTTAAATGCTATCATTGAATTGCAAGCTGCCTAGAGCCTCTTTGGCAAGATCAGTGACATATAAGTTTAATAAATAAATAAACAAGTGAATAAATAAATGACACAAGATCCATCTCTTACTTTATGAGCGTACTGTACTAAAGAAACATAATTAGATTTCATAATTTGCCTATGTTCATAGGACAGAAAATTCATCCTTAACTACCTTCTTCAGTATTCCAACAATTTCCAAAACTAAGTTTGCCACAGGTGGAGATGGTGGAAATAATAATTTAAATCTTCTGGAAGTTTTCAGACTGGGGAAGGCTGGAATATAATAATCTTTTATGTGTTTTCTTTTGTCTTATAATTTCATCAACCACTTTTTTTTTTTTTTACTTGCATCTACTTTCTTAAATTTAGGCTGATCCCTCAAGTTCCTTTATAGTAGAAGTGGGGAAAAAACATTTGCTTTCCTGAGCTTGAGTAGCAAGTGACTTTTAGTTCAATAATGGCAATGGGGCAATATTTTTGTCCCTTGCATTTAAGACCAATAAGCAATTTTAAGGAAGGCAAAAGAGACAGTGTGTCACCCATATTTGTTCAAGTAAGGTAAAAGCAGGTAAAGAAACCTCACTCCTTCTTCTACCTAATTGTAGGATTGGCTCTGTGAGTAATCAATTTGTTGGGAAGAAATGTCTGATTCAGAAGCCCTGAAAAAGTTGCTTGATCATTCTAGATCCAGTGTCTTTTGTTGCCTTTATATAAATCTAGAAGGATATACAAGAGTCTTACTGCAGTAGGATCAGCGGCACTATTTAAAGCATCACAGAGAGCTTCTAATTTATCCAGGTGTTTCCCACACAAAATCAATCTTGCTCCTCCTGCATGAAATACTTGTGCACATTCTGGAAGATAAACCAAGGGATAATTCAATTAATTGGGATTGTAATAGAGTATACCTGTTTTCATTCATTCAACCTTAACAACAGAAATAAATATTCTTCCCAAATTCAGCATCAGCATACATATAAACTCTCCTCCCTGATGCAATTGTTTATATTTCAACTATTGGTCTTGTGGGTGGTTAAACAAATGTATAATCTGGGCACTTCCTGAACAAACATATTTGTATCTGACTTTGCTTATAAATGGATTCTATGAAGACTTGTGCATGGCACTGAGAGCAACCATTAGAACCCAGGACCACTGTGGTTGGGTTATAGTTCTGAAAACACAAGGATGTCATGTTTCCAATGAGCAGATCCTTTGATTGAGAGAAATATGCAAAAAATTAAGTGAAATCATCAGAAATTATCAAACTTAATATGCTGCTTAGTTAGGAGCCTGCGGCTATAGGAGGTAAATATCCATTTATCTCAGTTAACTATAAATCTAGCCACATTGCTACAACAAGGACAGGAGCCTGTTGCATGTTTATGCTGGTTGAGGTAAAAAGTGACTTATTTAATATTTCCCATTTAATATAGAAATGCAGAGAGATACCAGAGCAGAATTTTTGTTCTCTCTCTGTTTACTTGGCATCTTCCACAAAGTATGTGACGAAAAAGATTTATTTTCCTCTGTTACCAGCCTGGAAATGAATGTCTGGAAGTATATTCCATAGAAAAGGTCTCTCCACACCACTTTGGGAAGGCAAGGCTGGGAACCCCGGGAAGCTAACATTTCCATGCATTTCAGTAATGTATGTCAGTAACAAGCGTGCCCAAGGGAGAATCAGCTGATTATGGTTGCAGTGATTGACCCCTTGTGATTGAAAGAAAGAATCCCATCCCTGGAAATCCTCACAAAAAAAATAGTCTAAGACAGGGGTCACCAACCTTTTGGACCTCAGGGACCAACAAAGTCATAATTTTAGATCCCAGGGACCACTAACCCGGTTCTGTGGGCATGGCTTGGTGATCATGTGACTGGCTTGTATGTAAATATTATAAATATTTATATAAATATTGAATTTTTTATTAAAAAAGAGCAACTTTTACCCAAAATCAGGCAAAGCAGGTAGATTGAGTTGCTCATAGAATCACAGATTCATTCAGAGATCTATCTATCTGTCATTGGCTAGCTCAGTCTGTCACATAAAATTTGCTTGCAAGCAAACTCACAAAATTAACTCACAATACACCATGCATCTAAATATTGAATTTTTTATTTTAAAAAGAGCAACTTTAACCCAAAATCAGGCAAAGCAGGCAGATTGAGTTGCTCACAGAATCATTCAGTGATCTATCTATTTGCCATCAGCTAGCTCAGTCTCTCAAATTCGCTTGCCGTGAGTCTGCACTGAATTTGCTTGCAAGCAAACCTTCAGTCCTAAGGGAGGTTCGGCTGTGCTTAAAAGCAGAGCCGAAGATCTAAAGACTAGCTAGAAAGCAAGAAATCCAACCATTTTCTACTTCCTAGCTAATCTAAATCTCCTGGCACAGCAGAACAGATGATGGTCGGAAAAAGGAAAAATAGCAATTTAGCCGGCAAGTTTGTCGGGTAAGGACTGAGTGGGCAGGGAGGGTTCCTGTGGGCCATGTGGGCGGCGGAGCCTTGTGTTTCTGCGCAGCCTGCATTAATTGCTTTGGAGGGGTGCTCTGGGGCTGAGATTTCTCTGCAGCCCACCAAAATTTTCTCATGGCCCACCAGTGGGCCACGGCCCACCAGTTGGTGACTGCTTAAGATATACAGAGCATGCACAATAGCTGCAGCATGAAATGCCACATGGAAAACCAAGGAAATATTGTCTAGCAGGAAGAGAGACAAAATGGCAACTTGGAAAGAATGAATGGTTTTCTGGTCAAAACCCAGAGTAAAATCATTAAGTGACTCAAACTTTACTGAATTAACTTGATTTCCTGGGTTTACACAACACAGGGTTAAAAATTAAGCAACACAATTATAATTCTCTATGTGAAAATAAGCACAAAACATTTAAAACAGATTCTTCCTTTCATAAAAGTCTACCACGGTCTTCTTGTAGGATGCACTATATAGGGGGAACCTGGCAACAAAATTAAGCAATTTGCTAGAATAGACTAGGATAGCTGTCTACAATTTGGAATGATCTCAACCTTTTTATCAAGAGAGGTCTTAGATCTTCCACTCTCCATCCTGGTCCAGCTCTAGTAAACACAAGAGTTCAGGAAAGTTCACTATTGGGGATGAAAGTGTAATATTGACTTGTTCTATCACTTGATGCACTTCTAGTATGTCTGCCAGTGGTGCACATGACCCTGATGATTTCTCAGCTGACACCCCCTGTTTCCTCCTCCCTCCCCCCCACCCCCTGACAGGCAGCAGAGCAGCAAACCTCCTGCATATCTCTGAGGGGGATCATTTTTCATTTCCCTGACATTTCAGTGACTATGATTTTCCTTCATACACCAAACCAGGGTTTCAGGTCAAAGGTCTGCCAATAATTTTGCTTCAAGATAACCCTTAGTATCTCAACTGCTTGGTGCAAGATCTTAAAGCTCACCACTGGTGCATAATTTAGGGATTACAGAAATAAACTATTTATATCAGATTGCTGCCACTTCATAGCTCCAGTATGTGCAAATGGTTCTCACCATTACAGCAGAGCCAGCTAACTAAAAATAGATTTCCTCCCCTCTCCTAAGACAGTTTGTGGAGGAACTTTTCTAATTAACCATGGATCTAAATACTATTCTTTCTAACAGACGGTTCAATAGTTGCATCGTAAGAGATATTAAGCGGATGCCAGTCTCGAAATAAAAAGAGCTTTTTATTGCTGTTTGCAGTTTGCACAAAATGTGAATAATTTTAATGACATGAAATTCTGAAAGTTGGCTCCAAACAAAACAACAAAGTGTAGGATCTAATTTCTTGCACAATTGTCACTACACTGACAATGCACAATTCAGTCCCCCTTTCTCCTCCCCTCTTGTGTCTTCATGCCACATGGTTTATATTTATTTTCTCTAATTTATTTCACTTGCAACATTTGGAATTATGCAGACAATGTAATTTGTTCCAAGGTGTTAAAGTAGGTTCAGAATGCATACCGACCATTAGAAGACAGTTGTTTCAGATAGAGCAAATGGACATATAGATTGTGTTCTATAGGAAGAAATTTGTTGATGAATAAGAATAAACAGAGTAGTTTAAAGTTTAAATGAATGCTGCAGTTCTTAGAATCCTGGATGCATCAAGAAGTCTAAAATTTTCAGGATATTCCTATTTTTGCAATCTCTCTCTCTCTTTCCCTCCCTCCCTTCCTTCCTCTCTCTCACACACACTATAGAATATGCTGCACGTCTTACCCTTGCCCACACCAGACAGAGCATCAGTGATTACTACAACTTTGCTTCGCACAGCAGACTTTGTCATCAGCTGAGTAACTTTCCGATAAATGAATATGATTCCACTAATTCCAACCACAAGCAGTGGAAGGAAAAGAATAGCCCAAATGCCCATCTTCACCTAGCAAAAAAAGATGACAAAGTCACATAGGAGGTCCTTCATTACTGTACATGCCAAACAGATTTATTTTTCTTTTCAGAATATACTTACTCAGAGGTCAGTGTGTAGGACAATTGCTAACATATTACACATTCCACATCCCACAGGAAATTATTTATTCAGCATCAAGACAGTGCATATGGAGATTTTCAAAACTGCACAAACCCCATTTTTTTTGTTTCTGCAAAACAACCCATTTTTATAAAATTTTATCTTGTACAATCAGGACTATGACACAAATCCATTTAAATCCATGTTGTATTCATTTCCTTATTGCTTGCTTTATATTATAAACAGTTTGCATGCAGTAGTCCATTCGTTTATTGCAATGCAAAGGAAAAAAAGGGGAAAAAAAGAGTAGAGGAAAAAACCACTTAAGTATTTCCTCTTATAATTATAAAAGGCCAAAAAAGTAATTACTACAGACATTAATCCCATTTGATATCCAGCTACAGTTCTGCAATAAAGCTAATAACTTACTTGGAAAGCAAGCAGTCAGCCCGCCGATAAAGTGGTGTCTCCTGCCAACTGGTTTATTCCAGAAGTTTAATTAAACTCGTAGACATTTTTGGAAAGGAAAAGCAGCCCACAAGCTGTAGCCTAGTCCTTTGAGCAAAAGCAGCTATGTATAGTGCCCAGCTGCACCCCAGACTTTAAAAAAGTAAATATAGTATCTGTGGTCTCAGCCACATACCTGACCTATTTTGTTTCACTGGGCTTCCAAGTCCTTCTGCAGCTTGGAACAGTAGAATATCTGAATGTTAGGAAGGAATGATCTTCATTTATTTGTCAGCAGGAACCTTGAATTAATTCTAAACATACTCTTGGAATTTCTACTTACCATGGAGATCATTGTTAGGAGCCTCCAGGCCATTAGCAAGATTACTGGCCCCATTTGTGATAATACATGTTGGAACTGCTTACTTTTCATAGTTCTTAAGTGGTGGGAATGCCACTAGAAACTGACTATAATATTTCTACGCGTGGATAAGAATATTTTAAATATACAGTATATCAATATATTTTAGTTTATGTCAGTACTATCATTTTGTGTTTTTGTAGTAGTTGGAATAGGAATTGTACAACTAAATAATACAGCTCTTGTACAAGTTAAATGATGGACATTTTTCCAAACTGCAATGGTGGAGTTAGCTCTCACACCTTTTAGATGCAAATGACATTTTGAAAATTTCTGTCCAATTTGTGGAAAAAGAAATCAAGTAGATGACTTCAACCAACTTCTGGTTGAACTATTAACAAGACTCTTTTGGAAATCAGCTATAGAAAAGTTATCCAAGTCACTTTTTTCATTATTGTTTATATGCTTTTTTAATTATTAAGACATCAGCCAATTTCATTTGTATGTCCAATATAAAATATTTTTGCATATCATTCTGGCAGTCTGTCTATCTGCAATGACAGACACATTTATAGTTCACTTCTGGATCCATTGTTCACAAATATCTTTCAATGTGTCCAATTTTAAAACATTTTGCTAGCTTCTGTATTAGTAAGTCAAATTTAACTGTTCTTCTCATTTAATTGTTGATTTTACTTCCTTCAGGTCCCTTATACCGGTAGTTCAAAGTCAAAGTCTCATCCTATCATTTTTTAAAAAAGAGAATTCAAAACAAAAACATTTTTTTCCAGAAAAGCATTCTTATAATTAATTCCAAAATATTAATTCAAATCTACTTTGGTCCTTAGTTCCTTTGTAACTTTCCAAAATCAGAATTCTAATCACTATTTAGTTGTTTATTCTAAAATATTTTTAAAAGATTTTTTTTTAAGAATTGAAGGAAAATCAACTGGTGCTATAAAACTTGTTGATCAAAAAGTTACTAATATCTGAAACACAATTAACAAGCAATTTCCAAAAACAATTAGAACAGGAGGTATGCAAACCTAGTGTCCTTTTAAAAGTGCCAATCATGGTTTCAACAAAAAGATAGCTATTCCTTCATGTCCTATAGCTCATCAGAAACTGCTATCTTGATACCTCCTTGTATGTAGCACTTATAGGTCATCACAAATCCTCTTCTTACCCAGAGAACAATTACAAAGAGTCATTAATTAATTGGCTCTTCATTCCATCGCAGTTGTAGGCTCCTCTTTATTAGAGCCATTTCCAATTTGCCATTTCTTCTCTAGATGTCAATATAAAATCCTTCTAAGGAAGGTATCTTGTTAATCAACAAGATTAACTCTAGGCAAAAAAACAACAACATTATTATAAAAATTCCCTTTTCAAGAACTCCTCTGAAAGGGTCTCAAGAGGACCTTGTTATAAATGGCAGCCTATTTGTAATTTTATGGACAATAACAATCTACCTCCAAAACATGGAAATGACCCAGAAAAGTAGCCTCTTGACCATATTTCTGATAAGTGATTTACATTAGACCTTCAAAATCCACGTATCACTTCAATCAACCCATATAGAGTTCAAAATAGCTTGTCATCATTATTAGCTTTGGATATGAGTCAAAGGCAGAACAAAGTTCATGCTTCTTTGTTCCTATAGTTCCCAGGAGATGCATTGGTCCTTCAACTTGTGACAAAGGTATGTGTGCACTTTGGGATTTCCCAACTAGCACTTTCATCTTATAATGGGCTGTGTCTGACACGATGGAACTTCATGCTGAATGATCACTCCGTTTTTGTCTGATACTTGAAAGATCAAATACTTTTGGCAATGAAATCATTCCATATCTGGGTCTCATGAAGCCTGTTTATCTGGAAAACCAAAATAATGCAAGTAAATTCATACTTGGGCTCAATATGTTTTGTGTATTAATTTTCTTTAGGCAATGTTTGACCATTGGATTATCTGAGTAATAGCTCAGACAATAAGTGTTATTTAACGGATTCTTAAGTATCATGAAATGATGGATTCCTTTCACTGTAATAGGATTGTATGTCTTGATGTGAATTGTGTAATCCTTGATGATAAATGTATTTTTTTACAAATTTTTCCAAACAGACCTCATGGAATCCATAAGAATATATATTGAAATATCTCCAAGTATCAATGATTCTATAGATTCAAAATTTTAAATCCTATGGATTTGTAGCATAATTTTTCTCAGGAAAGCTTTTCTTTGCATAGCACACAGAGTGTTGATTTAAACAAGTTTTACCAAGAATAAAGAAATTTGATTGTATTAATCATAAAGCAAAGGTGCAGAGCTTAAGATTTCTGATACTCTAAAGTCCTTTCAAAAATTATCATCAATCTGTATATTTTATATATAGTGTCAGCAGGAGGAAACTATTTTAAATGTAAATGAATTAACTAGATGTAATTACCTAAAGTCCAATTCATTTTTCTCCTGGTACGCCATTAAAAGTTCTCCTGTGCTTTTTCTGAAAAACAGTTCATTATTGCTGTAAAATATACAGATTCTCCCTCAAATGCTATTTCATTTATTTATCCCAGTGAATTCTAAGAAAGTGGTTATTATATGTGGGAAATGGAAAATAGAACAGATAGTAATTTTTACACATCCGGCATTCTCTGATTCATTCATTAGCATATTTGACCCCGTCAATGTGAAGGTCAATTTCATATGTTATTTTCTAATAGCAGCAGACTTACAATTTACAGCTGAGATAGGAGTGGGTGTCAATATACCTTATGAAAAGACATCTGCACAAGGGGATTACAATTATTCTGTCTATGATCATAGCTTGGTTTAAATGCCAAAGAAAAGCATGCAACTCCGTGAGATTCTCAACTCTCATTTTCAAATCATCCCAGATTCTAAGTTTTATATTAGGAGGGGAATATCTACATGGGTACAGTATTTACTTCAGAAAACAAAAAGGTGACTGTATAGATGTTCAGATCTTTCAGCATTGAGTAAATTTCTAACCTCAGTATCAAACATCGTTTGCATATAGTACCATATTGTGTTATTCTTCTTTCAGCAACTGGTTACTTAGATAAATATAAGAGATTTGCAAAACTGCAGATTTTGCAGTGCAACCAATAAAAATCATATCAATGTGATCTGTGCTGTTTAATGGCACTATAAAAGTTTTCTCCCCCCCCCATGTCTCTCTCAATATGCCTAAGGTTAGTATTTGATTGGATGCTTATTGGTCTAAACTAGATATTAATTTAAATTGGGTACATGAAATAATCACTATTACCTTAAAGATAATAGAGATAAAATTTGGATTGAAATTTGGTAGAGATGAGATCAAAGAAAAAAAGAACTAAACCTTATTCCTACATTCCATAGTAGCCCACTCAAATTATTATCTGTAAGGGAAGAAACACAATGAGTCACAAAAACTATATTAATAATTTTCTGCTTCTCTACTAAAAACTATGGAGAGGAACTGCAATGAAAAGAAAGAAAAGAAAAAGTGGTTCTAATCACAGAGCAATAGATTTTTTTTCTATCCTTTTCTCTACCCAAGACAGAAATCTAGGAATTATGGAGCATATGGTTATAATGAAAGAAACAAGTCTAGAAATTAAAAAGAAAGAAACCTAAAGTACAGTTGAATAATAGATCTTTATATCAAACTAATTGGAGCTGTACTTTGATTATCTGTGCTTATTCTGATCACCCAACCTCAAAAAGGATATGGCAGAAAATGAAAGAAAAGACATTCAAAGCAAAGCAAGTGAGGGGAAATAGTGATATTATTATCATTATTATCATTATTATTACTATTATTCTTTAGGTGATAAGATAGGAGGTAATTTTGTTTTCAATGTGGAGAAAATAGCTAGGAACTGATTTTGTCTTCTTCCACAGGGTAGACTTTGAAATTTCCCTATGACATCCATGAACAAGATGTTCAAGATAAATAAAAGAATAAGTGCATATCATGCATCCTAATACATTACTTTTTCCTAACAGCCTTCCCCCTGCCCCCTCAGCATGGCCTGGTTTGCCTGGGATGATTAGGCTTGATGCCCTAACCTTTAGAAGATAGGGATGGGTTGCTTTAAGTTAGAGACCATAATCTTTCAGGCTGATCCAATGAAGACAACATTTTTTATTCCCCCAAGATGAGCGAGAGGGGAAAGGCACTTAGATGGCTTCAGTGTATAAAGGAGGACCAGAACCTGAGTCTTGTTCTGAGAACCTACGTTCTACTCCAGCATTTGAATATCATACTGCAATAGCTCTTCTTATATTAACTAATAACTAAGGAGAAATTTCTTGACAGAACAATTAATTAGTAGAATGTCTTGCCTCTAGAAATCATGGGTGCTCCAACAAGGAAGTTTTTCAGAAGGACAACTATCTGTCTAAAATGGTATAGGGTTCCCTACTTCAGCAGGGGGGTTGGAATAGAAGATCTCCAAGGACCATTCCTACTCCATTACTCTGTTATTCTGTTGTATTCAATGGGATTTCCTTCCAAACTACATGCTATGTTAAAAATTCACTGTTACATGATGCAGTAGCAAGATGTATATAAAATCAGTTATGTCTATTCACAGAGGTTGGGTTAGCTTTAATTGCTCTGTTGGGGGAAGCAGGGGAAAGATTACTGCCTTTGTTCCATGATTGGACTTTACTAAGACATCTAATGGACCCTTATGTTTTGGACACCTAGGTAGATCTTTGGTCTGTTCTAGAAAGGATTTTATCATTTCCTATACTTTAGCTATCATTGCCTCACATCTAGAATTGACTGGTACAGGTAAATGTCTGGATGTTTTGACTGCATTTTCCATTAGCTCCAGTTCGTATAACCAGGCATGTGGGGGGAAATGGTGTTGGCAGTGTGTGTGTGTGGTGTGTGTGTGTGTGTGTGTGTGTGTGTGTAGGATGGAGAGGAAAGTCTTTCTTTTTTTGAATTTATTCTAAGCCATTTAACAAAGTGGCTTCCCTCTCCTACAGTTGGCTGTTCTCAGGATGTAACAAACTTTCTCATTGTGCATCTCACTTCAAGGCAAAGTAGCTCTTCCTCTGCTATTGCAATTCACAAAACAATTGCTAGGACAGCTCTCCATTTTCTGCATCCATGCAGAGAGTACCAGACATGGAAGAAGCAATAAGCAAAATGTGTAAAGTGATGATTTGTAAAAGATCTGCAAATCAAGAGAGCCTGCATTTATTTTGCTAATGCATGGAGATCAGATCCTTATTTGTATTCAGAAATGGTTCCATTTTACACATATCTCACCAGATACACCAAGAGTGTTTTTTTAGAACTGAAGGTGATAGATAAATTAACTTCAAGCATGAGTAGGCAACTGGGTGACTCTTGGATGTTTAGAATGCAGCTTCTGCAACCTCTTGTCATTGGCCTTATCTGAAATTGACACATCTGGAGAGTAGCCAATTGCCTGTCCCCCTTTCCTTTACTGGGACATTGATATGCAACTGTACCAATACGTTTGTCCTTGCAGTTCTGGGCTTATATTATAAACAAAAAGGAATTGCTTATTGCAATATGCTGGAACACCTTTAGATGTCTCTCTGCTTATGGGCCTTTTCTGCAAAAAACACAAAAAGGGGAGGAAGGGGGAAGAAATTGTTTGTCTGCAGCTGTTTCCTTAAATAAACTATTTTGTTGCTTGGATTGTGACAGAAATCAATAACAGCAAGCAATTGCCCAGCCAATGTTTCCAGTTACAAAGTGATTGTGCAAAGATGGAGCATATCCAGACTGACAGGGAGAAGCTGGCTTGTAGTTGTAAAGCTGTGGACAGAATTACATCTGGAAGGCAGCAGGCAGAATTTCCTCCATATTACACCATTGTTATGCTAGATCTTGTAGCTTTAGTATAAACAAAATATCATGGTGAGGATGAGTCTGTTTTGGCGGGGAAAGGTCTGTCTATTTTTCTTTCTGTAAGCCAGGCAGTTGTGACTTATTTCAGAGAGACACCCGGCAGCTACCATTCTATGCAACTGTAGAAAGAAAGAAAATTATATTTAAGGCAGCACTTCCCAACCAGGCAGCTTTCAGCCAGATGGACTGCAATTCTCAGAATTCTTAGAAAAGATGGCTAGGGAATTCTGAGAGTTGAAGTCCACCTATCTTAAAGTTACCTTTTTTTTTTCTTTTTAAAGATCAGCATAGCTGTGCATGTCTAAACCTACATTCGTGCTTATCATGGCCATGCTGCTATCTGAATGTTTTGGAACAGGAACAGCAAGTCAGGGTGAGACCATTTTAATGGACCATGTCCACTTCCAAAGCAGGATCACATTGAAGTAGGATCCTGTCTAAAGCAGGTCCAGCCTTTTCTTGCTGCAGTGACTCTTATGCCTTATATTACTACTTTAGAAATGACAAAGTTTCTATAGGAAAAAAAAGTCAATGATGCAAATAAGGGAAGGAGGATTGGAAAAATAAACTAAGGTCTAAACCGTCTAGCAAACTAATTAACTAAATTAATTAAAAATTAATAAAGACAGCCACCTTTTTAAAGTGCTTGAGAGGAAGCAGTAGAATCACCAAGAACAAAGTGATTATCTGAATGAATGACCTGTATCCTACGCTGGAGACTGGAAACCAGACGATAGCATATTTCACATTAACTTCACTCTGGAGTCACGCCTTAGCAAACAATATGGAAGTATGTTACCTAACCAATGTTCCTTTGAGCAAAAGAGTGAATAATGGGAGCAGTGATAAGACTTTCTTCTGACCTTTCTTTTTTCTGTTTCAGTTCTGCAGGGTTTGGCTGGCTGGCACATGTGATGGAGATGTGCAATCAGAGCTCCGTAGCTGAGTTTGTCCTCCTGGGCCTGGCAGAGGGGGACATGACCGAAACTATGCTTTTTGTTCTCTTTTTGGTCATATACTTAGTTACCCTAGCAGGTAACTGCTCCATGGTGATGTTAATTGGGGTTGAACATCGCTTACACACCCCAATGTATTTCTTCCTCCTCCATTTGTCTCTGCTGGACATTTGCTATTCCTCAGTTACTAGTCCACAGATGTTGGTGCACCTCCTTTCTAGGCATAAAGCCATATCCTTTGTCCGGTGTGCCTTCCAGATGTATATTTTCCTGGTGTTTGGTATGGCAGAATGTGTGCTCTTGGGTCTCATGGCCTATGACCGCTATGTGGCAATTTGCCACCCCTTACACTATACCAGCATCATAAACTGGCACTTCTGTAGTTGGACCACAGGAGCTGCTTGGTTGAGTGGCTTCCTCAATTCCCTCATTGTCAATGTTTTTGCTCTGCGCCTGTCCTACTGTATCCAAAATCACATAAATCAGTTCTTCTGTGAGGTACCAGCTGTGATAAAGCTGGCATCTGGTGACTCTTCAGAGGCAGAGATAGTTGTGTTTGTCTTTGGCTCCCTTCTTCTGCTGCTGCCTTTCATCCTCATCGCTGCCTCTTATGCCCGCATTGGGATTGCCATCTTGCACATTCGCTCAGCTGAGGGCCAACGCCGTGCCATCTCGACCTGTGGTTCCCATCTCATGGTGGTGACCCTTTTCTATGGCACAGCACTCTTTGCCTACATGAGGCCAAGCTCAGTCAGTTCTGCTACAGGCCAGGATAAGGCTGTGTCTGTGTTCTACACGGTGGTCACCCCCATGATGAATCCCCTCATCTACAGCCTTAGAAACAAAGAGGTGAAGGGTGCACTGAGAAAATTATTAAACAAGAAAACAACCGCTCCAAAGACGTGACTCTGGTGCTGTCGTCAACTCTGTTCAAAAACAGAGGCTGAGAATAAGCATCATATCTGTAGTGAGCCAGGAATACAGAACGCTTGATTGATAAAAGAAAAGATCTTTGGAATTTCTTGTAAAGAATCCTCTTTAGTCTTTTATACATATTTAGAAATCCAGACCAAGCGTTATTAGATCTCTACAGAGCAAGGGTGGGATTCAAATTTTTTAACAATTGGTTCTGTGGGCGTGGCTAGGTGGGCATGGCCATGTGACTGGGTGCCTGTGGCTTCTTTTTGCAGAAACCCCCCCCCCCATTTTGTTTGCCTTTTGGCAGTGGGCTTTTATTATAGTTGTCCATAGCAGTTTGCAACTCATGAATTCACAAGGTGATGTTTCCTTTCCTTTTTAATTGTTTGTTATGAAAATCTTTCCAAGCTTTAATTTCTACATAACAGATTTGTTTCTTGATTAGTTTCTGTATATCAACACCAAGATCAGGAAAAACTAATTACACGATGGTCAGGAAAAGCTGTGAATTGCATTTTTGGCACAGCAAAATGTTTGATTACACAGTGAGTTGACCATAACCCTTTCCAGATCAGAACAGCTCTGCAGCTCACCCAGAGTAATTTGTTTCTTTATTTATCTATTTATTAAACATTTTCCATTCTCCTGCAAACAAGAAGACTTTTGGTAGCTTATGTAGATTATAATAAAACAATTTGGAACATCCACAATAAAGGTCAACATTAGTCAAAACTATAATAAATTGCCATTAAACCATGCCAACTGAAAGAACAATAAAGAATAAATAAACCATGCCAACTGAAAGAATAATAAAGAATAAATAAACCATGCTAATTGAAAGAATAATAATGAATAATAAAGGTAATTACTAAAAAAATACAGATGGCATAATTCAAAGAAGGTTCTTTGAAAAACTGTCTTCAGAGGTTTTTGAAAAGTCAACAAAAAGGGGGCTAGTTTGAGAAGTTTTTTTAAAATATTGCATTGACACACACATACGCACACAGAAGAGTGGGTCAATCTAGTCTCTAAAGCACCTGAAGGCAGGAATGGAAACTAATCAAGGAGAGAACCAACCTGAAACTAAGGAGAAATTTCCAGACAGATAGAACAATTAATCAGTGGAAAAACTTGCTTCCAGAAATTGTGGGTGCTCCAACATTGGAGATTTTTAAAGAGAGATCGGAGAACCATTTTTTCTGAAATGGTATAGGGTTTCCTGCTTCAGCAGAGGTTGGACTAGAGCAGTGATGCATTTCAAAATAGTTTATCACCGGTTCGGTGGTCATGGCTTGGTGGGCACACTTTGTGTGTGTGCATACACTTTGCACATGCACTTGTGCCAAGAAGTTTTCCAACTCACCTCCTGCAGTCCTGCACTCTCCCAGTCACTTCAGCAGCTGACGAGCGGCAATCTGCTGTGCCGCGCAAAGCAGCTGCATTTCAAAAGCAGGGAATAAAGGTCAATATGGGAGCCCGGGTGGGCGGGTGGGCCCAACAGCAGCTCCTCAGAGAGAACCGGTTCAGTCTTCGCTGATCTTTGGCGCTACCAGTACGCCAAAACCGGACTGAACCGGTAGAATACCACCACTGGATTAGAGGATGTTCAAGGTCCCTTCTAACTCTGTTATTGCTATCTTTTTGCTTCGGTCCTGTGAACTTCCTGGAAGTGTGGGATTTGTACTATTTTCTCTGTCATTGATCAAATTGGTCAGACTGGGTGGAATGGGTAGTCCTGTGCCAAGAGGGCTGCATAGGTGAAAACCAGCATCTTAAATGTACCTGGAAGCCAATGTAGGGTCTACAAAGCCACAGTGACATGCTCCAAATGTGGAGAACCAGAAAATTTGGGGGGGGGGGGAAGGTACCTCAACAAAACGAATTTAGATCTTAATATTGTGCATTTCACACAGAACTCAAGTGAAACAAATATTTCTTTTGTGTTTGTGAAATGATATCGTAAAAAGTTTAAGATATTAATTATAATTAAATCCTTTCATTCAGATAAAGGGGAGAGTTAAATTATACAAGATTAGTTCCTCTTAAAGTAAGTGGAAAGAAACATGAAGGTTGATATAATGCCTCCCTCCTTCTTGTGGATATGTACATTCTGAAAGTTCTCTGTTTGAGAAAATTAAGTTTGAAAACATTGGTGCAGCTAGAGGCATATGAAAATCATTCTCCAGAATATAGTAATTCATCATATCCAGACTACTGCCAGTTGTAGGAAGCTTCAACATTGCCCTACTTTGCATTTAGTAAGTGAAAATAATCATTGTAGAGACATGCAAAATGAAGCAGAACTTTTAAGTTTCATTTTTTCTATTGAAGCACATGGGCAACATCCCTCTTATACAGAGTCCTATGCAAAGACAACCAATGGTCCCTTGGCAATTGGTAGCTCTGGAGTCAAGCTTATAATAAAAATATGAAAATACAGCTTTGATGGAGCGGAAGACAGGAGGAGAAACAGGAGCCAGAATCTGACTCTATTCCCATAAATAGTTCTGCTCTGCTAACCAGTTCTTTTTCAAACAAGGCATGCTGCTTATAATCAGATTGGAATATCCTTTCTAACTGGAAATTTATGTATGATGTCCCTTTTAAGTGACTGCCTGCCTGACAATATTTGGATAGATCAATGGATGGAGATAGATTAGATAGATAGATAGATAGATAGATAGATAGATAGATAGATAGATAGATAGATAGATACTGTAGATACAGATAGATGATAGATAGATAGATAGATAGATAGATAGATAGATAGATAGATGATAGATAGATAGATAGATAGATAGATAGATAGATAGATAGATAGATAGATAGATTATAGATAAGATAGATATGTTGCAGCAGATCCTGTTTCCAAATCAGGACACAAGACCACAAAAGGTTGGAGAATACAGGTTTTTATTTGTGCACAAAGGTTCAGAGACTTAGCATGGCAAATTCTGAACCCCTGGCTCTTCCTGAGGCGTCACTTTTATACATTTCATAACCTCAGCCTAGCCCGGGGCGTTTCTTATGTTAAACTATACCAAAAAGGAGAAGTACATATCTGTTATTTTCCAGACCCATCCTTATTCACTGAAACATACTTACTTCCAGTTCCTTAGTTCAGCAATTTCGTGGTTTTGCACAATATGTCTATAAGAAGCAAGGTAAGGGGTCAGAGGATTTCTGGTAAATGCATATTTTGTTTTTGACCTTCCAAGCTGCTTCAGATAGATAGCGATATATGATAGATAGATGATAGATAGATATTGCAGTACATTGGGGCACCTTTAGATGTCTCCCCATGTATGTTGTTATGATGTCTGTTTCATTCTGAGTTATTCTCCACAGCTGTTTTAAGTAAACAATATTTTTTTCTTAGGGATTTTGATAGAAGTCAATAACCTTCCAGTGAGGCAAACTTTCTTGGCCCAGGGAAATTGTGCAAATGTATTGGAGAATCCAGGGAAGAGGAAAGCAGTTGGGGTTGTAAATCTATGAACAGTCCTTTTAGCAGAACAGCTTTCTCAGTAAATTCTCTCTCTCTCAACTGCTTTCTCTTTTTCTATCATCATTTTTCCAGGCTGACCCTCTTTGCCTATGTTGAAAACTGCATAGCTGTCCTGATGCACATACACCAGGAAAATGGCTGTTGCTTTTCCTTCCCAGTTGATGGATTGATAAACATTAATAGGCAGGATGGTTAAACAGCTGCTGCTCCTTTCACCCACAGTCAAGAAAGGAAAGGAGTCTTGCTTGAAAATAATTACAGGGGCCACATGTGTATGTGATGTGTGAACACACATCCAGCTTCTTTGATGATTACAAAGCCATTATGTGATTAAAGCTGCTTCTGAGTTTTCTGAATCTGAGTTTTCATTCCCACAGGACCGATGCAAAAGTTCTCACAGCCATCATAGGAAATGCATGTCATCTTATGAATGGAAGGATGGGATATTCAGGACAGATACAATTTTCCCCCCTTCATTGGTTATTAGTGGTGATTAGTCATGATGGCTGTGTGTCACTTTTCACATACTGTAAAAGATAATATGCTTCTCAATACCCCCTGCTAAAGTGTATAAGGCAAAAGGTACTGGTGGGTTGATATTCTGGCTTCCTGCTTGATTACCATGACAAAACAGATGCTGAACTGAATGAGTTATACTGGACGGGTCTAGCAGAACATTTTGTTGTGTTCTGGAGTCTGTTCCATCTGAATGGTTTGATTAGAAATCCAGAAGTTAATTGCATTTAATAAGTATGCTTGTAATATTTGGGGGAATTTTTTTAAAGAAAAGGCTCAGTGATGAGGATGCCAATTATTTAATTGCACTTTGGTATGCAGTGTTGATGAAAAGAAAAAGAAGCTACCTTCCCATCAATTATTTTCACTGGATGGTTTATACTAGAGTTTTTTTCAGCACATTATTTCATCCCTTATACAGGTAGTCCTCAACTTACAACAGTTCATTTAGTTACACCAGCACTGAAAAAAGTGACTTATGACCATTTTTCACAGTTACAATCTTTGCAGCATCCCCATGATCATGTGATCAAAATTCAGATGCTTGGCAACGGGTTCATATTTATGACCTATGGTGTGTCCCAAGGTCAGGTGATCACCTTTTGTGACCTTCTCACAAGCAAAATGAAAGGGGAGCCAGATTCACTTAACAACCCGGTTACTAGCTTATCTGCTGCAGTGATTCACTTAAGAATTGTGGCAAGAAAGGTCATAAAATGGGGCAAAACTCACTTACCAAATGTCTCAGTTAACAACATAAATTCTGGGCTTAGTTGTAGTTGTAAGTCAAGGACTACCCGTATTTTTTCTGCACAAACCTGCTGGAAAAGGTTCTTAGAATCTTGGGGTTAGTATCAACAATATGACACCCAGTTCTTTTTCCTCTCTATTTCTCTTTCAGCTCAGGAGAACACCAAAAAAGGGACTAGGAAAGTTAATCCTTTTCTGGATTCAGCAAATGATTTAATATGGGTGATAAATAAAATCCATCATGTTATTCTGTTTTTTTGAAAAAAATTGTCTGGTCCTTTGGTTTATTTGTTGTCGTATATGACTTAGACTTTATTTGTTCTTTTTCTTTTTTTTTCCAACAAATTTTATTGATTTTCAAAAACAATGCACAAACAAACAAAACATAAAACATAAAAACATAAAACATCTTTTCTGAAAGCAGCTTGATCCCGGGTTACATCTCTTCGTACAGACACAAGTTCAAATTCATGTTCATTTTATATACCATTTCATATCTTATTACCATTTTACATTTTCTATATAGCTTCTCCTCTTTTAACTTTTTTAGTTTTATTTTATTTATCTCATCTCAGTTCAAATCATTATGCTTATTATTCTTTTTCTGTCCTGTTTCCAGCTATCTATTATCTTTTCTCTTTAAACAAAATTTCTCCTGTACACTAATTGGAGCATGACGCCTTTATCTCTTTCCCCTAAGTTTATAACACTTAGTATAGTACATAACTTCCATTTGGGTTCTGCTTAGTACATTCTAAAATTACACACTATATTTTTTTTAAAGAAAAAATTATAAATATGTAATATAATTAAAACAACAATCCATACCAATTCAAATCTATCATTAATATTAATATTCATTTAAATCTTGAACATTTTGCACATTACTTTTCAGTTAAATATCATACTTTTATGGGAACACTTATAAACTTTCCATAATTATCCCCCCCCCACTTTTACTTATATTTAAAACATTGTATCATTAAAATGTTCCCATTCCTTCCTACTTCAATTCTCTCATTTATTTCATTGCCTTCCTTTTATTCACAAAAATTTCACTGAATTACACTGGATATTTTATCCCACTTTTTAATCACATGTTGTTGCCAATTTTCTAACATTATTTCTAATACAAATATAACAATACAATCTTATGTACCTTTGCAGAATCCCTTTTTCAATTAAATTCTTACCCATTATCTCTAAATAAATCCTGTTTCTTTACATCTAGCTCCACACCATTGAAACTTCTCATCCCTTCCTTCCTCCCTTGCTTCTTTTTCTCTCTGCCCTTTTTACCCCCTTGTCTCTCCACCTCCATTTCCCTCTTCTGTATTCTCACTTTCTGTTGTTTTCTAACATTATATCCACTTTTCACCCTATTTTTCCCTTTTTTGGTTGTTTTTTTAAATCTTAAAGTCTCCATTTTCTTTTCCTCCTTTCCCCTTTCTTCCCCAAGTAAAGTTACTTGTTCATCAAAGATGGTTTCTTCTTTGTCCCAATCATCTTGTTGCGCAGTCAGTTTCTCATAGGTGCAAACCGCCATTTCTAAGAATTGAAAAAGAGAGCCAAAAGAGCCCTTCCCTTCTACAAAGAGGACTTCTTTGTATTTTTTGAATTCAATTTTCAGTTCATCCACAAGTGATACCATTATAGAAAGAATTTTTTTTTCCAAACAACCACCCAAGTGTTTTTAGTCCTTCAAATATAATTTCCAAAAGTCCCAAAGTCACCAAACAATCCAAATAAGCTGTTTCTTTTGACACTTTCTTCTTTCTTCACTTTCTCTTCCTGGGGTTACTGTTTAGTTACAAAATTCCAGTTA
Organism: Notechis scutatus; assembly: GCF_049901735.1. Lineage (NCBI taxonomy): Eukaryota > Metazoa > Chordata > Lepidosauria > Squamata > Elapidae > Notechis > Notechis scutatus. The sequence goes on along the minus strand of NC_142010.1, from coordinate 107,334,695 downwards.
AAATGTATCTTTTAGAAGTCTTATTAGTATTTAATGATTCTTTCAAATTCTAGGCAATCTCCTCCTTCCTTCCAAATCCTGCTCCAATTCTTTTCCTCTCCCTTCCCACTTACAGCAAAGAAATTTTTTTAAAAATGTTCAGAAATCCTTATTATCCCTTGACATTTAATTATCCAGTCTAGTTACCTATTGATGCCAAAGCGGGTTTTTCCAATTTCTCATTCATTTCTGTTCGCTGTCAATGTTAGGAAGGGGAGTGAAAAAAAAAGAACTTTCCCTTTTAACTTTCATTCGCCGCTTGTGAGTCTCTGGGAGTGATGTATCCTCTGCAAATTTCAAATTCCAGGGTATCTTAATTGCGGCTTCTTGTCCCGGTCAGCTAAAAACGTTCACTTCTTGACTTCCTCCTGCACTTTCTTTTCCGGCTGAGCGCTTCTTTGTGGCAGCCATTTCTGACCGCTGCTCTTACCACCTTCGGAAAAGGGAGTTTAGCCGGCTAGGGAGGAGAGGTGCGATTTCTCTCGACCCTGCCAGATCTCCCCTGTCTTCACCACCTTCTACGGGGTGGCTTAGCCCAGAAGCCGGGTGGCTCGGGGCACTCCAGCGGCGAGTGCAGGCAGAAACCGCACACGATCGCGGATTCCTGCCTGCCCCAAAGCGCTGCAAACCGGAACTTGACTTTATTTGTTTTTTTTCTTTCAGTCAATGACCAGATTACTCATACATCTTTGTAGCTAATGCAACATATGTTTGTTGAACGAATTACCCACTTATTCATCATTTTATTTCCTATTCTCCTTTGCAATTTTTCTGTATGAACATGAAACTATAAACATCTTTAGTGTATAGCCATTGCACCTATCTTTCTAAAGTGCCATATAAAGATAAGAGTAAAATCATTGAAAAATAAGAATTGCATATCTCTTTCCAGTGACATGCTGCAGTACTCAGAAATTAACAACATGTGCAAATGGCCAAAATGATTATGATCTGACAGGAAACAAGACTAAGTATAAAGTGTTTGTGTCTCGGGTTTCCTAATATTGCTCCCCTGATACAGGAACAAGCTCTCAGAAGTAGTTTTGCCCTCTCTATGATAGGCAGGATTCTAATTTGAGCAGGTAAAGAAGTTTGCTCCAGAGTATCACCTTCTAGCAGAAGGGATGTTGGAGGGGACAACAAAATGTTTCATGATGTTTTCTCATGCAAAATGGTCGTTAACATTACTGCTAATATAAACTAAAGCTGGAAAGAAAAAAGAACTGGGGAAAAAATACAGATTGAACAAACATCTGACGTACATTTTGTCCTTAATGGATGGGGTAGAATATAAATATGCAACCTTCTAAGGAATGAGCATATCCATTCTGATTTATTATTCCTTCTGATATCACTGCAGTTGTTTCCATCAAGAAATGGGGACATTTCTGATGAAAAGATAATAATTTAAGCCGAAGTCACTTTCTCTCACCCCACCTGTACGCACAAAGAAATCTGAAAACTGAATCAAATGTATAGGAATTTCCCCAGTTCTCCAATAATGGAAGATGTCTGAAGCTTAGCACACTTCTTAAGCATAGTAGGACATCATGCCATCCTCTAGCGAGGTTTGAAAAGATTTCAGAAAAGAACATACTGCGCTGCGTAGTTTCTATATCCAGGGCAAACCAAGAATTAATTGCAGGATTTGTATTATGCACAAAAGCAAAGTGCTAACATTACTCCCCAATTGCAAAAATTACTGCAATATGGAATTTTATCACTAGTAGAAAAGGGAAAATAACTGGAAATGGGGGGAAAAACTAGAAAAGGGCTGATTTGCCCTGTCCATCTCTAACTTGCTGTTTTTTTGGTATGATGAGATTACAAGTTACCAAATTCCCTCCAGCAATACTTCTTGGAAAGCATTACCTTTCAGAACATCATTATCTACAAAGCTATTCCAAACCTATTAAGAAATATAATTTATTTGTTTCTTGTGAAAAAAAAACCACATACCACTACCAAACAAGACATTTATCCAGCTAGTAATAAACCATCCATCCACCCACCCATCCTCTCCACTTTCATGGACATTTTTTGATAAAAAATGGTAAAACACATATAGGCGAAATCCAATTTGGAAATGGAGGAGCATGAGATCTGAACACAGACTTGAAATCTTTTCTCACACTGACACCACAGGATAATTTGCCAACCTCCGTGTCCATATCCCCAGACATGATTTATATACATTCTTAGGGTAATGTTTTCATAACTGCAAAACATCTACCAATTTCAAACCACAAGGTATTGTGAAGCTCTTTTTATTGCACAGCAAGAATCAAATTCCATCAAAGATCACTAGTGAAGAAAGGTTTTTACAGTTGTAAAAAGACGATACAGGGAGACAACATGAAAAAAGGTTCAATCCTCAAGCACACCCATCGCAACTTGGACATTTTAATTTAAGTGCCAAATTTAGTTTAGGTTAATATGGACCTCCAATTATTTCAGAGATCCAGCTAAACATGTAGGAAACTGAATATGGGGGGGGGGGGGATTTTGCAAATCAAGCACAATTTTCCTCTCAACATTTATTACAGAAGTTTTACATTGTGCCTTGAAAACAGATAGATATGCTTTTTTTTTTTTTTGAAACAGAACTCACAGTGATGTGTTCTTTTCCATATCAGTGTCATCTGGCATGATAAATGAGCCAACATTTCTACCAGCTCAGTCTAGTTAATCCTATACATACTTATTTGAAAGTAAAACCCATTTAAAGCAATAATTCAGATTATATCTGCTTGCCAGTTTGCTACACTTGTCTCATAAATCTGGGGACATACAGTATTTACTCTAAGCTACATTTGGGCTGATATCTGGATTTTAGAACACTGTCTGATTATACAGGTTGCTTTGTAGGAATTTTTAATGCATTTCAGTACATTTCAATAGGATTTTAAGAGTAATATATAAAACTCTTTTCCTGTATCTTGTGGATCAATGCTTTGTTTGACATTCTGTACATCATTTGTTGATCCAGGCTGGGGAACTGCAAAAGGGCATGGCATCTGAGGCATACAGCAGTAAGAGTAAAATACAATAGAGTTCTTTTATCTCATCTAATGCAAAGATGGGAAAATGGTACCCATAGGTGAACCATACTCTAGCTGGTTTTATCTTATGGTAAGAAGACCTTGGATATTTTTGGTAAAGTTTGATGACTGATCATTTTTTTTCTCCTGTCCTAATAATGCAGGTTGCTTTAACTGTCACTCACAGCAAAAATTACAGAACTCTTAATCTAAGACCAAGAAAGGCATCAAGAAAATCGAGCTGTTAAATACTTCATAATAACTTCCTTTGTTTATTTCACCTCTGCCTGCAGCCAAAAATATAAAACCCAATTGGTGAGATTTGCTTGCCAGATAATAATTAGCTGCTTAAAGCTGCATCCCTTGGCACCTGAAAGTTAAAATATGAAAGTTTTCTTAATTACTTGTTGGAAGGAAACTTTTGCCGGTGCTTCTCTGGGCATTATTAAAAGTGTGTGGTGGTTTGGGAAGTGAAACTCCATTCTGAATTATAAAACTTCACTTCTAATAAGAAAGGTGTACTGAAGTTACACAGAGCTGAAACCTCTAAAGACATTTTAAGGAAAAAAGGACAGATCAAAACAAAACAAAACAAAACACAAAAGTTTCTATATTTGGCTTCATCAAAATGTATGAATAATCATAGAAGTACTTTTTCTTTTCTATCTTTTTTGAAATATTTAGCACTTTCTCAATATTATTAACTACTGGTATACACATCAAATATACCAGCTGTAAGTTTTCAATGTAATGCCATGACCTAGTCAAGATAAAATGCCACGTTGCAGAGAGGAATTAACTGTAAAGGTGCTAGACTCACTAAAGGAGAATAAGGACTTTTCTGCATTATAACCTTAAAATGCATAAACTTACTAAGAGCCAGTTTGATTTAGTGGTTAAGGCACCAGGCTAAAAAGCAGAAGACTATCAGTTCAAGCCCCATTTTAGGGAGGAAAGCCAACTGATTGCTGTTGTGAGGAAAGTAGGAAGAAGAAGGAGCATTATCACTATCCTGAATTATTTATAAATATAATAAATATAATAAAAGTGGGATTTAAAAAATATCTTTAAAGAAATAAAGCTGATTTCCTCCACTTTGGTCACAATGGTGCCTGACATAAACAATGCTTACTATGCCCCCGCCCACTTCTGCTTCTCATCTGTCTGGCCCATGTCAACAAATTAAGCATTAGCCCCCTTTTTCCCCCAGCAGGCAGATCTGTAGAAAACTGGTTTTCCATGGAGACTTTTTGTATCTGGTATGCCCATTAGTAGACCAGTAAGAAATTTAAACAATTAAAAATTCTGTTTTACTATGTTTCCTAAATGACTAGGCTAGGAGATGAAATTGGTGGAACAGTTATATCAATTTAATCTGGTTTAAAAAGAAAGATTACAAAAGAAAGATTTGCCATTTCATAGTTACATCTCACTAAAGAAAAGAAAGAAGAGAGAGAGAGAGAGAGAGAGAGAAAGAGAGACAGAAAGAAAGAAAGAGAGAAAGAAAGAAAGAAAGAAAGAAAGAAAGAAAGAAAGAAAGAAAGAAAGAAAGAAAGAAAGAAAGAAAGAGTAATAGAAATAGCACTTAGACTTATACACAGTGCTCCCCAGTGCTTTACAGCACTCTCTGAATGGTTTACAAATGTTAGCATGTTGTTCCCAACAATCTGGATCCTCATTTTACTAACCAGTCAGAATTGATGGCTGTGGGCAGAGTCAGTCTGCAATACTGCATTCTAAGCACTGCATCCCAAGAAAGAAAGGAAAGAAGGAAGGGAGGAAAGAAGGGTGGTTTTTAATTGGACCACTGATTAAATGAATAAAATGAGTACAAAAAACTCACAGGTCCCTGGTTGAAGTCCTTCAGAAGTGGGTTGGTAGCCTGGCACAAATGGCCATGGAAGGCAGTAACAATGACCAGATTAAAAGAAGCATTCCTGTAATAGCATGTGATAGCCAACAGAAGTGGAACAGTGTGCCAACAATGAAATGAACAGATGAAATTGATAGTGCTGTTTGTGCCAGCACCAGTCAGAAGCAGGGCTGGGATTCAAAATTTTTAACAATTGGTTCTGTGGTTGTGGCTTAGGTGGTGGGCATGGCTTGGTGGTCATGTGACTGGGTGGATATGGCTTGGTGGTCATGTTATTGGCTGGGTGTGGCCAACTAAATATCAGTCACATCGAGGCACGCATCTCCTCACCTGGCCTCTCATGATTGTGGGGATGCTGCAACAGTCATAAGTGTGAAAAATGATCATAAGTGACTTTTTCCAGTGCCATTGTAACTTTGAATGGTCACTCCACACAAGCAAAGTACCAGCAAAGAAGGGGAAAAAAATTCCAGAGATGTTCCTGAGACAGGAAGTCTAGTCCTGCCAAGAATGTAATAAGGGTTAACGGAGAGGCAGTTTCTATAAGCAACACCAGCGTGTTTCCTTCCTGCCTTGTTTACAGGATTAGGCCAGTAATTTCTTCTAACAACCAGTTCTCCGGACAGCTTAGAATGTTAACAACTGGTTCTAGTGAATAGGTGCGAACTGGTAGAATACCACCTCTGGTTGGAAGCCACTACTTTTGATGCACAGCAGGGAAAGACAGGCAGAAGTTGCCTACCTGATGGGCTGGTGTAGAGGATGCTATCAACAGATCTGATATTAGCAGATCCTCAAGAAATAGTTGTTGATCCATATTCATGTTGGAGCAACCTGGTTGTTCAAATGAATGGTAAGTCCCACTGGAATCATTGGAATTTTTTTTCTGAGGATACCTGGATGGGATTATGCTATCAATCTCCCTCCCTACCTAACTAGTGCCGTCAAAGCAAAAGAGAAGAGAACACCCCCAAATTAGAAATGTTAAAAGTGTTTCCTTTGTAGGTCATCACCATGGCTTTCCACTGGAAAATCAATTCTTAACATACAAAAGAAAAATGCAACATACATACATTGGTACTTTCCATAACACAAAACACAACCAACAATCCGGGATCTCCTTCTTAGCAATATTCTTCACAATGTACCACAGGAATATTATTTAACTCCGCAAATCCCATAGGACTGGATGGGTTGTGAATGTCTGTTAAGGGATGCATGAAGTCCTCGGTTGTTCTCTGGAGGGTGTCAACATACATCTTCCAAGCCTTTTCTGGAACAGGAGGCTTGGATTTAGCTCGTAGACCTCTCTCCAGTTTTTTCTGTTTATATTTAAATTCCAAAATAGTTTTTGTGTATCTGTTCATTGTGGTCACAGAGGAAGCCATGCAGCAGGCAAAGGAAACCCACGCCAAGCTGTCAATTTGAGAAAAAAGGGGGGAAAAATGACAGGACACAGTCATACACCCGCCCACCCCCAGACTAAGCAGCCCGCAGATCTCTTACATTTATTTCTAACAACCTGTCTTTTAAAACGCTTTTCCATCATGTAAGAGCATCCTGTTGGGCTTGTTTTGCAATTAAACTCACAATGATTTCAGATTTGTGCCTTTACATTTCATTGCTTTTAAAGTCGGGCTGAATGAGCACACATGAACATTTCTATGGGGAAATTTTACAGAGGGAAGAGGCAAATCTGTTCCACATGTTCATGCCACCAGGGAAAAAGTAGAAATGCCACTACTAGGGTTCATCAGTGACACTTTTTTGTCATTCGGTTAGCATTCCTTTTTAATTCACCACAGGACACCCAACTAATGAAAAATGATGCATCAAATGAGACGATCTGATGATATTTCAACCACCAATCAGTAGCAAAGCCACCAAATGCAATTTATGCTGTTTTAAAAAATGAGGGTCATCGTTGTTTTTGACAACAATTGGGGGGGGGGGGAATCCCAATCCTAATACTAAAATGGTGGCACAAACAAATTTATTACTCATATATATGGGGGGAAATGGTTACTGAGCTGCTAACACCTTTTTATAGGTTCTGAACATATTTGTAAAAATATATCCCTTTCAACAGATCTCTAACTGGCTTGGCTGCTAAACTAAGAAAGCTTATGCAGATGGAAGATTCATTTTCTCATATCCTTCAGCCACTCCATAACTATATTTCTTTTGGGCAACTTGATGAAATTCCAGGGGTCAATATCTGTATAGAAAGAAATAATTCCTTTGCAAAACCTCAGTGATAGGAGAAATATAACTTAATCAGAGCTTTCTGTACTCAGAGAAAGACAAGATATTTTTCATCTTTGAATTTCACACACAACCATTGCTGTTAAGATGTCACCATCAATTTTAAGCACCTGTGTGGTACCCTTGAGAAGCAAGCCTGCAAGTTCTTGTGATTCTATTCTCAGACATGGCTACAATACTTTGTCATTGAGATAAGAATTATTATTATTATTATTTTTAAAAGGCAGCTTTAATTTTAATAGCTCCCTCAGAATGATTTGACCCATGCCCACCTTTTTGTGGTACATTTTGCTTCAAAACTTACCAGTAAGACCAGCCATAATCCCACATCTGAGGCCTCCAGTCCTCTGGACCAAAATTTACTGTCATTTGAAATACAGTTGTATACATCATGTGAGCCACCATTCCGAGGAGACCTGTAACAGTCAATCATAGTTTCAATAAATGACTCCTTGATGAATTGATTCTAGGGCATGTAAAGTGCTGAGTGAATTTCCCAAGGGGTGGGAGGAAGACATATTTGAACAGATTTAGCTCTTGCTAAATCACGGTGGACTTAAAAGATAAATAAGCAGAAGATGACAAGTAGAGAACTAATCCAATCACCTTTGGTGTGAGGAATTGTACTAACTGGAGATGAACTAGGACCTTTTACATTCAAAGCAGGTGCTCTATCTTGTTTGGATTTTCTGTCCGTTCCTTCACTGTCATTGCAGCCATCACTTCCCAGAATTCCTTTGTTGAAATGGGTGGCAGTTTTTCCTCACACTAAAACACCCTTTAATGTGCAGAGTTTGTGTATCAGCAGCTAATTCTCTTAGAACAAGACAACTCTTCCCATCCTTAAGAACTTATCTTTCTATGCCTAGTATAAAAAAATAATTTCTTTCTATTGATCATTTCTTCCTTTGGCTTACTTTAACTCTCAACAGAAACATTCCCAAACTGTTACCTGCCAAAACAGTGAATATAGCAGCAAATGCATTAAGCTTCAGCCCATCCAGGATGCTGATGGAATGACAGATTTCGATCAACATGAGAGTGATGCCCATCATGAGTAAAATAATGTAGAGGATCTCCGCTGCAACGGACAACCATAGAACTCCTGGAACATATACATACACACACACATAAATCAGTGCACTAAGACCATTTTAAAGACATTTTTGTTTCTATAAACCAGCAACAGAGCTACATATTGTACATGGTTATCAAATTTGATTTCTTTTCAGAGCAGCCGGCAATTGATTTTAAGGATGGGTGAGTATAGCCACTTCCCCCAATCTGGAACCTGTCAGATGTTTGAGACAGTAATTATCAGCATTTCTATCTAGTCTGCCATCAATTTGCCACGATGATTGGACTTAGCCTGCAGAAGAGTCTTGCTTTTCCTGCTTTCAAATTAGAAAACCAGATTGGACCTCTTTAAGATTTATCTCTAAGCTGACATATACATTAACTGCATGGAGAATGAAGGACTGTCTCATCCGGGCCCAAATTTACATTCAGCAAAAATTCTGAACATCTATCTTTCTATGGCAATGTATGTTTCATAAAACCTGGATGTGCGTGTGTGTGTGTGTGTGTGTTAAAAGATTGTTTTCCCTTGTGATTCAGAACACTAGATATAAATATAGAAAGAACTTGAAACACTGACAATATATAATTACCTTGAACTGCTGGGGGTGTCAGGCTGATGAAACTTCTGCATTTCTCACCTATAAGGCACATAAAATGAGCACTTGAAAATTAAAGATTTTTTTTTAAAAAGAAACATAAGTGTCATATTTGCCCCATTTGGGTTCTTATCTTGCTAACATTTATAGGAACAAGAGCTTCCCACAAGCAGCAAGTTGGAAGCAGATGGCGGGGAAGCCAGAAGCACTGAGATAAAACGTTCCACTACTGTTTTATGTGGAAGGCAAAGCCCTGTGGAAGTCATCTTTTGGGAAAGCATCCATCCACCTGGTTTCATGTGTCTTATTTTGGTATTTTTATGGTATCAGAATGCAGATACAATCAGGCAGCTTTTGATCTGGAGTGTCTCTTCTCACTTGCACTATTTGTACTTTTACAAAAGGGGCTGTTGGTAGTATAATCCATCAGCACTTTTAGGTTTGTTCTCACATGCCAGGATAACATTATCTCATCAGAAACTCCCCTGAGGGAGTCACTTTATCACCCAGTAGCAGAGTCTTTCCAAAGAACTCACTGTATCTCCTATTTATGGAAACGTAGACAGTTGTACCAAAACATGCAACATCTTCAGAGAGACAAATCAGTGGATAAACCTTGAATAACCTTGGTATGTTTCAATATTATTTTCTAGCTTTTAGAAAAACATCCTCCAACTGGATGGGTTGCATACAATTACCATCACAGACAAATTGGGGAAAAAATATATTAGAGCTTCTAAAGAAGCAATAGTGGACTAAAACACAGCTTTGCTTTTAGCAATGCTCATGATTGCAGCAGAAAATGGAACTGGTGAAGGATACAGATACAGATAATCAGACTTGGAAGGGACCTTGTAGGTCATCTAGTCCAACCCCCCGCCCAAGCGGGAGAGCCTACACCATTTCTGACAAATGGCAGTCCAATCTCTTCTTGAAAGTCTCAAGTGATGGCGCTCCCACAACTTCCAAGGGCAAGCTGTTCCATTGGTTGATTGTTCTCACTGTCGGAAAGTTTCTCCTTATTTCCAGGTTAAATCTCTCCTTGTTCAGTTTCCATCCATTATTCCTTGTCTGGCCTACAGGCGCTTTAGAAAAGAAAATTCTTTTTTTGATACTGAGAATCTTCAGAAGGACAAGTTTTATTTACACTGGATGTTTTCCTCCAACCCTTAATAAAAGATTTGTGCAAGTTTAAAATTAAAAAAAGCTTTTTATTTGGAAATAAGTGGAAAAAGCATAATTAAAATGTGGATTTTGGGCATTTTTTAACTGGACTAACAATCCAGTCCAGATTGATTTGGAAACAGAACTCTGAAAAAGAAAAATATGAAATATTTCCTGTAATTTTTAAAAAAATCATATTAGAAATATAGGTTTATATATCTTTAATGTATATTAAATAATAATATATTTATTTTAATATATTTATTTGTATTTTAATATGATTGTAAACAATACAGGAAGTATTCTAATCTCTTCCTGGTGAAATGTTCTGGATGAAATAAAAACATGATAAGAGGAGACTGTGAAGGCTCATTACTAGAAACAACTAAAAAAAGAAATAAAGGAGAAGATCCACTAATACAAAATAGAAAAAAAAGTATTTTAATTCTGGAAAAATTCAACAATACTTGGTAGCAATGTACCTCAGGTGTGGGATTCAAATTTTTTAACAACCGGTGGGCGTGATTTAGTTGGTGGGCGTGCCTTGGTGGTCATGTGACTGGCTGGGTGTGGCCAACTCAACATCACTCACATTGAGGCACACATCTCCTCGCCTGGCTTCTCATGACTGTGGGGATGCTACAACAGTCGTAAGTGTGAAAAATGGTCATAAGTCACTTTTTTCAGTGCCATTGTAACTTTAAATGGTCACTCCACACAAGCAAAGTACCAGCAAAGGAGGGGAAAAAAACTCCAGAGACATTCCTGAGACAGGAAGTCTAGTCCTGCCAAGAATGTAATAAGGGTTAATGGAGAGGCAGTTTCTATAAGCAACACCAGAATGTTTCCTTCCTGCCTTCTTTACAGGATTAGGCCAGTAATTTCTTCTAACAACCAGTTCTCCGGACAGCTTAGAATGTTAACAACTGGTTCTAGCGAATAGGTGCAAACTGGTAGAATCCCACCCCTGATGTACCTATAACTTACTCTTTAGACCGTCTCATACAATAAGAATGGGCTTTAAAGAGAGATAGAAGAAAATATAATTGAAAAGCAGGCTGGTTTAAATTCAGATTTAAAATTGTCAGGATACAAGAATAATACTGACAGTATTATATAGTAATAATACTATATTATATAGTACTAACAAATGAAATTGGCCAAGGTTTTATCAATTAAAAGGGACACCCAAATAATAAACCAAAAGAGTTACTTGGAAAAATAGGTGTTAACTCAAAAATGTGATTTGGACAATTTTCGTACTTCCAAAGTAAATGTATTATAAATCCAAAGTAAATCTGAAGAGATGTATTATATTTAGAAAGAATTCCTGAAAAAAGGAAAAGAAAAAAAGAAAAAATATTACTTAAAAATAATAAATATCAAGACTTTTAAAAGTAAAATACATGTTTACAAAGTTGGCTTATTTGATCAAGGTTAGACTGTATATGATTCTGTTTTTTTCTAAGAGCTTTTCTTGACTAGGACTAAATGATGAAATTTTTAAGAGTTGTTTGTAGATAAGATAAGGAAAGAGGAGAATTTTTGTGGTATTTTTAGAGAAAGTGATAAGCTATTGTATTAAGACAAGATGAAGAAAAGATGATAAATAAATTTTGTGGGACATAATTTGAAGGGTATATAATAAGGGATATATATCCATATATATCCATATATATCCATATATATCCATATATATCTATATATCTATATATCTATATATCTATATCTATATCTATATCTATATCTATATCTATATCTATATCATCTATCTATATCTATATCTATACCTATACCTATACCTATACCTATACCTATACCTATATCTATATCTATATCTATATCTATATCTATATCTATATCTATATCTATATCTATATATATGGTATTCAGCTTTGTTCGGGTATTTTCCCACGTCATTATAGTTGTGCTTTTAAAGTTGTAGCAATGTTTCGGCAGAATCTCATCTGCCATCATCAGGCTTCTGTATTGTGTTCGTATGTGAGTCAGACTTTCACAGCCGTTTCAGTTTTAAATTTGGGGCTAGCCTACTGCTGTGCCAGAATGGTTTTTTCTTCATCCTGATTGGTTGGGAGTCTTGGTCTGTGTTTATTGGTCTTGGAGTTTGCTGTGTTCTGCTTGATTGGTGTTTCTAATATCTTCTGTCTGTTTTGTGGCTTTTTTTGTCTTGATTGGTTGGCAACATTGTGTTCCTGTATTGGAGGCTTTTACTGCAGCTTGGCTCCAAGTAAATGGACGGCTATCATTTATTAGGTTTCATCTGGGTTCCTGGTTGGGGTGTGTTTGAGTTGGAGGTATCGGGGGATCTGTTTGTGCCCAGGTGTTTGCCTGGCTTGTGATGTGGAGATTTTTTTGTTTGTGAGTGCAGGCTTCCAAATAATTGACAGTCTGGTGGAATCATCTCTTCTATTCATGCTTTCAGGTCTTTTTTCAATCTCTATGGCTTCTCTGATAATTCTGTGGCTGGGGTTTTCTATAGTGGCTAGGGTTTTGGTGCCATTGAAGTCGATGCTATGAGCTGTGGCTTCCATGTGTTGGACTAGTGAGGAAGTGTGTTCCAGCTTTTTGACTGCATTTTTGTGTTCATCCAGGTGGGTACTTATTCTTCTATTGGTCTGTCCAATGTATGTGGCTGGGCATGATGCACAGGGGACTTCATATATGCCTTGGTTTTCCAGGTCAATTTTATCTTTGGGGTTGCTAAGGATGGCTGCTATTTTTCTGTCTGTTTTGAAGGCAGTCTTGATGTGATGTCTGTGTAGTACCTTACTGATTTTGTCTGTAGTACCTCTTATGTAGGGCAGGACAGCTGTTCCATAGATCTGTTCATCTTCTAGGTCTCCATTATGTCTCAGTGTGTTTTTGTGGATCAAGCCAGTGATTTTGCTTTTGTGGAAGCCGTTAGCTGTCAGTACTTTAGTCAGGGTGCATAGTTCAGTCTTTATGTGTGTCTTGTCTGCCAGGCGTTTGGTTCTGGCGATTAGTGTTTTGGCCACGGAGTTTATCTGTGCTGGGTGGTGGTGGGATTGGGCGTTGAGGTAGTGGTTAGTGTGTGTTTTCTTCTGGTATATGGTGTGCCATCTCCAAGAAGCACAAAGCCAAAGATACAAGCCTGAAGATGACTAATGAGATTTCGTCGAAACGTTGCCAAGATACTTCCAATATCACGTGGGAGAAAACCTGAATAACCAAAGATCCACATACAAATACCCGCAAAAACCTCAGAAAACAAATATATATATATCCCCTTATATGTCTATGTCTATGTCTATGTCTATGTCTATGTCTATGTCTATGTCTATGTCTGTCTATCTATCATCTATCTATCTATTTATCTATCTATCTATCTATCTATCTATCTATCTATCTATCTATCTATCTATCATCTATCTATCTCTTGGTAGTTCTTAATGAACTTTTGCTGACTGCAAAATGAGGCTTTATTATTTGCCAATAGATAAAAGATGAGATTTGGGATGAAGGTGGTTTTTTTAGTTGCAGCATTAGAGAAGGTGTTAAGAAAATGTTTTTGCTTGTATTGATAAAGGGGGAAGTCATTTCTTTCTATATTTCTTTATTACCTCTTTTAAAATGTATTTTCCTTTCCCCTGTGTTTTCTTTTCTCCTTGCCCTTTCTACTTTTTTATATTTCCTTAGTTTGCATAAGTTTTAATAATAAAATAATTATAACAAAAACGGAAGCATTGCTTTAAGTGCTCTGGGTGACCAGAGAGATGGCAGTCTCTTTATCACTGGATGTGTTTATTCAAAGACTAGGCAACCTCTTGTTGTGGGTGCTTTAATCTTGATTTTTCCACAGATTAGGTTTTGGAGTTCATGGACGAAACTTTTCCAACGCTGAAGAGTTCATCTTATAGCTCCTTTATTCTTATTTTAATTTTCTAATTTTCTCACTGTCTTTCCCTCTCTAGAAAAGTTACAGCAATTCTAAACCTCTTCCCTTTCTCTAAACCTCTTCAAGTTCTCTTAGCCATTTACTTTCTCTTCTGATTTAACAGCTGAATATGCTGTAACTGTTGTTGCCAAAGGTTACTCCATAATCTGGGGGTGAAACCTTTTTTTCCAATCCAAGAATTTAGTCCAATTTCTCTCTCTGCCCCTTACTACAAAATCTCTCTCTATGTTTGTAATGATCACCTCAGATCATTACAGCTGCTTTATTATTAGATGATATAGAAGAGAGAGCAGCAGTCAATCTTCCAAGGACAAAGCTATGTGTTACCTCTGCAGTAGGTGGTTGTCCTTCGGTGAAGTGGATGATGTTGTCTCTTCTAGCATTGCTTATTTTATCTGGTTGCTGGAATCATCCGAATATCAAAGTGGGTGAACCTTGTGCTATAGGCAAAAATGTTTTGTACTAGCCTATGATCACACCACTGCCCTGGTCTGAATTGCCTGTGCAATGACTCAGTGGAATACTATTTAGAATGGAATGGAGTGTGGAGAAAACTTTAGGTAAATCATTGTATAAATCATTTCAGTTTGGGTAATTCTAATCTTGCCTATCTAGTCCCATGAAAGAGATATACAATTCCTGCTGTGAAAAACATCTCCTCTTTGGGGCAGAATCTGATATGAAATTTGCTTTGAGGTAGGCCAGTCAAGAAACAGATATTACTAGAATTCCAATGATGCTACTTTACCGTTGTAAGTATACTAATAGAATTTTGAAAGCTTGTCCATAACCTTTGCTACCCCACTTTTTTAAAAAAGAGAATAAGATCAAGGCAGGGTGGTTTTGAGTCTCACACTTTCTTTCTTCTCAGGGCTCAGTAATGGTTTCACCCCACCCACTTTTGGAGGCCAGATCCAAATTCCCCTGCACTTTCTGAAGCATTTCCTATATGTATGGTACAAGGAGATTCAGAAATATATAGGCACTAAATATTAAGCACTTCTTTGAAGAATATGGAAACTGTTAAATGTGTTGCATTTTCACAACGATTGCCAGTGCATGATGAAGCTTACATATTTGGACTAAAAGAAATAAGAGCAGATACGTGGATGGGTGCTCAGCTTGCCAACAGCAGGTAATTTGCAGAAGCAGACAATTGACCTGAGTGTTTTGCTGTAACAATTTGCCATCCTGATGAAAATAAGATCTAATATTGCAAATGATAACCAAACTGGGAAGCTGTTGTGATCCATGGGCCAGAGACCAAGTGGTAAGATTAGCAACACTAATAGTGAGGTGCATGTTCCATCTTCAGGCATGCAATGAGGGCTGACTGGAAACTGGCAGAAAGAAAATGAGCTATCAGAACAGGACTAAGAACTGGCTTCCAGCACCTCATCAGAGTTGTCTCAAGAGTGGGTGGAGCCAAAACCTTCAGAATCTTTTCTTTGGGAGGATTTATGTAGCACCATGACTAGAATGATGTGTTTGCCATATATTCATTCAGAAGAGAGGTCAGCTTTTTCGTAGTAGGGGTGAGAAGCACAGAGGATTGGAAAATGAAGTAGGGAGAGTCACATCACATTGGCAGGAACAAGGATCTCCTTTTTCTTTCATTCAAGGCAGAGAGATTTCAGGAATTTGTTCTAACCTGAGGTAAAGAATTGTACTGTAATACTTTTATTGCTACCAGCTTAAAAATGGCAGGAAACCACATTGGCAGTCTCCAGAGGCTACCGTTTGGTCATGAACTCTCCCTTATTCAATTACTTGAAAACGGAGAGCCCCTTTTCATTAAAAGTAAACACAGTGGAAGATTTATTTTGCTTCCCTCCTACAAATAAGTCAGGCACAGCATTCATAAGAGCACATTCCGAGGGCTCAGTGCATTTTAACATCATTTCCTTAGGAATCTCAATATTACCATCCTGTAAAATCAGCAGGGGTGATGCTCACGGAGAAAGGTTTTCCAGAGGCCAACTAGCCCTTGTGTGGTCAAACAAGAGGTGACTTTGTGGCTCATCTTCTATGCTTTTGGATGAAAGAATGGTTCATTTCAGCAAATGACAGTTCCACAACTTTTGGAAACATGTATTTTTTTATCTTATATTAATATCTATGGCAAGAGAGAGATAGTTGACAGCAGTTTTCAAAGAAAAATCAGCCTGAAAACTTCTCCAAACCTAATTTCCATCTATATGTGTGCTTTTAATTCCCTCACATCACCTCGTAAACTGACTTATTCTTGCTCAGGAAAAACAATTACAGGTAATTAAAAGGGTGCTGTATGGCAATGGTCAGTGACCATTACCGTTTAATATCTTGCATTCAGCCTCTATTTGAAGAGAAAATAAAGGTTTGGAAATTCCACACTTGATCTGCAACATTAATTCTGTCCTTGGCTTCCTACTCAGGTTTCCAATTCTGCTCAGTTATAATTTGAATCATTCTGCTAATATTTTGGTAAATGTATAGAGTCTGAAGAATTCATATACCCAATAAAGGAATGTGACAAATCCATATATCTAATAAAAGCTATTATATTCTTCATGCATTAAAACATGATGAATGGTATTTAATCTAGGTAAAAGGCAATTACCCTGATTTGCCCAGAATCCATTTTTACTGGTGGCCCCAAATATCTGAATAAGGAAACAAGGTTTTATCTTTTTCAATCGTATGCTGTATTTTAAAATATAAGTTCCTCCAAATTCCCCAGATTTAACACCAATTATTGTTCTGCATAAATGTGTCTGTATGCCTGTGTCCTACAAGGTGAAAAATTTTCTATCCCATATTTTTTACTTTTATTTATTTATTAAGTACATTTATATAGCTACCTACCACATCAAAAATTACTCTTTTAAACATTTTTCTAGTTGTTTTATAAATTGGGTGAAAGAAATAATATTATGAGTTTTAATTACTTCTTTTCCACCCAAATACTATTCATTTCAGTGTTAACTCTGCTGTATTCTTTGCAAACAATAGAGTGTCTTATGGCCCTTTAAAGTCTAAATATTTATTATGACTGGAGTTTAAGGCTCTGTATAGTTTCTGCCAAATCAGGCAATGGGCCCATTTCTCTCCAAATAGTGTTCTGTGATGTCCCTTCTTGCATTGAATGAGGAGAATATGGTTCAAATCATTTTAATCCCCATAATCCTTTCTTCCCTTCCAACCTCCATATTAGAATAGCAAGAGAATTTTGATCTGTCAGTTGCCTAAAGGGGTGAGAAATAATTGTCAACATAGCTTTGGGAAATAACTTTGCAACAGATGTCATCGGGTAATAGATTGTATCCTCCCTTAAAGCATTTCACAGTCTTTGAAGATTATTTTAGAATTGGTTGGATATGCGCTAAGCCATGGTTTGTTTTATCTTCAATTTATTGATCAAATCATCATGGTTACATTTACATGTGTTAGCATAAAAGTCATGGCTGAGAAAGCTTGCACTATAACATGCAGAGCCAAATCAAATCACATTATAGGCTAACACGATGTGTGTAATTTAACAGCTTGTTTATAAATGGGATGTAAGTCATATGTAGAGAAATGCTTCCATTATACAGATGGAAGAGTAAGGCTAAAATAAATAAATAAATGAAACAGCTAAAATCTGAACATTGCTTTTGCCAGGTGGAAATAGCAAACTGACTGGCTGATCCTGAAAAACGAAGCAGCAACAAATCTGATTATTACTTGGATGGGAGACCACTGAAAAATCACAAACCATATTTGGGTGTAAAAATAAATCTGGAAGAAGGCAATATCAAATTACTTTCATGAGTTGCCACTCAGAGCTACCCAGAGTTATCTAAGAAGCTAATAGGAGTCATGCTTCATTCCAGGGGGTTCTTATTTCTCACAGTTGTAACCCTGATTGCACCACAGCTGCTGTTTTTCACCCAGCACCAGACAAAACGTGAAAGAAGTTACATAACTATCTTCTCTCTCAAAGAAAATCAGGACGAAGAAGACTGTTTCCCAGAAGGGCACTCACCTTTTCCACCGATCATCTCTTCACAAGAATGCCAAATGCCAGCATGAAACTTTCGATCCACAAACTTGTCGTCTCCCGTCTCCCAGATGTACTGAACCAGGCTGCTATCATTCGCACCTGGGCTGTTCATCCCAATGCAGTGGGTGCCACCTGCAAGTTCGCTGCAGAACGGTTTGGCTACCTTCTGGGTTCCTTCACACCAGTAGCTGCTGCTGAAGGCTGTGATAGAGAAGATTAAAGAGAGGAAGCCGAGCGAGAGGGCTGCCGAGGCTCTCTGCCGCCTGTCCACCCCCATTGCCTGTGAGCTGCCTTCTTGTAAAGGCAGCAGGAGGCAGCATTCAAGGATCCTGGAAACACCCACTGCTGATGCTCTCGGCTGCACATCCGCTGAAAAGCCCCTCTCTGAATTTTCCCCATCAGCAACAGAGAGACAATCCTGAACTTAAGACAAGCAGAGATTCCTACATACACTCCAGGGACAAGGTGATTTGAGCCTAGTTTATCACTACCTGAAAGCTGGGAGCACTGCTCCAAAGCTCTTGTCACTGCTGATGGAGATCAGCTTAAGAAGTTCAGAACCTGGCAATCACTCTTCTAACCACACAGGAGTAGTCCCCAACCGCCCCCCTCTCTCATACACACCTCAGGAAAAGTGTTCAGATCAGACAGTACAAGTAACAGGCAGACAGGCTCTGCCTTAGCACTTTGCTCCCTCAGAACAGGTCCTAGCCCCCCAAATTGGATTAGGGGATTGACATCATGGTGTCAAAGCTCTGCTCCAAGTTAGGGGATGATTAGAAATGGAATGGAATGGAATGAAATAATAACATGAAATCAGAACTCAGAAGGGAAGATTATAGTATATTAGGTGAGCATGAATTTGATTTACGTCTGTACAAAAAGATGTAACCCGGGGTTAAGCCGCTTTCCAAAAAGAACTTTTATGTATTTATGTTTTGTGTTTTGTTTGTCTATGTTTGAATTAATAAAATTCTAGAAAAATGTTGGAAGAGAATAATGAAATTGTAAATAAGACAGATGGATACAACGAATATATAGAAATCAAGGCAAAAGAAATATAATTGAATAGAAGGAAAGGGAGAAATAGAGAGAAGTTGGGAAAAGATATGAAGTTGAATATACAAGATAAATATGCATATCAAATTGTGTTTGTATGGAAATGTGGAATTATGTGGAATTATGCTGTCTTTAAATAAGATGCTTCATTTGTTTTTTTAGAAAAGATGTCTTATGTTTTTATATTTTACATTTCGTTTGTCCGTGTATTGTTTTTAAAAATTAATAAAATTTGTTTAAAAAAAAAGAAAAGAAGGGAAGATCATTCATTCACATGCACCACCCATACATCTGTGGAGACCTAGGAATATAATTAAGTCCCATGCAAACATGGGAATTAAAGAGTTCCTAACTAGGTATTAGAGAGCCAATGTGAGGTAGTTCTC
Source organism: Notechis scutatus (assembly GCF_049901735.1). NCBI lineage: Eukaryota > Metazoa > Chordata > Lepidosauria > Squamata > Elapidae > Notechis > Notechis scutatus. The sequence goes on along the minus strand of NC_142010.1, from coordinate 107,315,231 downwards.
AACTGTGGCAATTTTAATATTTGACTCCCAGCATTCTGAGAGTTGAAGACTACATATCTGAAAGCTGCCAAAGGAGAGGAATGTAATGATTAAGGCACCAAGCTCGTAATTGAGAAACTGTGAATTTTAGTGCTACCTTAGCAGAAAACCAATTGGGTGATCTCGGGCTAGCCACTCTCTCATCCTCAGGGCTGTCTTAATGCATGGGCTTGATGGGCACTTGCCCATGGGCCCCATGAACATAGGGGCCCCGTACTAATCTGTTTGTGTTAAGCTTTCAATGCACCTTGTATCATATAAATGCAACAACATATTTATTACATATTTATTTGTTGGAAGTGCCAATAAAATAAATACATGTTTAATTTAATTGACCATTTACATTTTTATTCCTGTGGGTAGTTGTTGTAGGGGCTCCAGTGCACTGCTTTGCCCGGGGCCCCTAATGCTGTTAAGACAGCCTTGCTCATCCCAAGGAAGGAGGCAAGGAGAAACAACTTCTTGCCTAGAAAATCCCAAGGAAGGGGGCAAGGAGAAACAACTTCTTGCCTAGAAAATTGCAGGGACTAGCCCAGGCAGTTGCCAAGAGTCAACACTGACTTGGTGCACAAAAACAAACAAACCAACAACAGCAATTTTTTTTCCCTTCTCATCCATTTTCTCCTAAGTCAATACCTTGCCATCCACATGGACCATCGAGGGTCAGCCCTCCCCCATCAATCTTGGCTTCAAGGCTCAAAATAGCTACAAAGTCTGTTAGACTTCTGCAGGTCAAGCATTCCCTTCTGCAAGGGAACTTCCAATTAAAGCTTTTTCCTTAATCTGCATCTGTATCATAAAGAAGCAATCTTTTAGCAAGACACCTGAGCTGTGGGCTGAAAGTCTCTGGTTCAGGTTCATTGCAGTACTAGCCTTACGGGTAAGGCAGGTAGTCCCAAAATCAAAATCTTGACAGACTTGAGTTTTGAGCCCTATCCAATAAGATGCTGTGCAGTGGTGAGAAAGGTAAGGTCCTGCACTTAGGCAGGAAAAACCAAAAGCACAGGTACAGAACAGGCAATAGCTGGATCAACAGTAGTAACTATGACAGGGATCTTAGTGTCCTAGTGAACAACACTTAAATATGAGCCAGCAGTGTGCTGTAGCAGCAAAAAAAGTCAGTGCAATCCTAGGCTTCATCAGCAGAGAGATAGCATCAAGATCACAAGAAGTGATAGTACCACTCTATAATACACTTGTGAGGCCATACATGGAATACTGCATCCCATTCCGCTCACCATGATACAGAAAAAGATACTGATGCCCTAGAAAGAGTGCAGAGAAGAGCAACAAAGGTGATAAGGAATGTGCAGGCTAAACTGTATGATGAACAATTGTGGGAATTAGATATGTCTAGCTTTACAAAGGAAAGGATTACAGGTGATGTCATAGCTGTCTTCCAGTACTTGAAATGTTGTCACAGACAAGAGGGGGTTGATTTATTTTCAAAAGTACCTGTGGACAAGAAGTAGTGGGTGGAAGAGAGATCCAATCTGGAACTAAGGAAACATTTCCCGACAGTAAGAACAACCAATCAACGGTTTAGCATACCTCTATCCCTGGAGGTCTTCAAGAAAAGATTGAAAAAACAACTGGGATATTAGCCACTATGCCATTCTAGGCCCTTGCCCACTGTCATATGACCTGGAGAGGAGGGTTTGCAAACAGCTCTATGCTTCATAATGCAACCAGACACAGCATAAGGGGAGAATAGACATACTCTCAACACACATAGAGAGGGTATCTAGAAGGAAGTACAAATACTGTTTACAGCTACTGTTGGTCAAGGAGTTGGACAAAATTCCAGAAGCTATAACCTGCATGCTTTCCTTGTCTTGTTTAATTCTAAGAGAGGAAGCCCATTAGGGAGGGTATAAGATGAACCCCATCTATTACAGTGGCGTTTGCATTTTTGGCCTATGGAGAAAAATATTACATAACAAATGATAGAAAAATGTGTTTTTTTAAAGGCTGCTAAGTGCAGCCTGAAAAGCCAAGCAGTTGCCTCCTGTCAAGAGTGCAAAAAGCATCCTGAACAAGCCAACCATCACCCAAGGATGGATCTCAGCTGGACAAATCAAAGCAGGCAATTATTTTTATTCATTGCTAATGCTACCAACTGCTAACTTAAGTGGAGGCTGGGGAGATAACACCAAAGGAGAAGACGCCCCTGATTCTTAAAGCTCTGGAGGACTTTCCATCACTACCTTCCAGCAGGTCAACCAATGTGCAGACAATTTCTTGAGAGACGCTAAATCAGACATCTCTGCTCCTGAAAGATAGATCTGAAACTTGAAGAGGGACTTGGGATCAAGTTTTGACTTTGTTCCAGACATACACAGTTTATTTACGTATCTACATTGTGCAAGCAGATGCATCAGTTAATTTATTTTAGACACGCTGGGGGAAGTACGTGCTGTCTCCCCAAAGAAATCAGTGGGATTCACTCCTATGTAATCATGTGCAGGAGTTTAGATTGCGGAACTGGAGGTAGGCAATTTCTGGGGGCTGAGACGCACACAGGAGATTTTGATCGTGTGTCTTCTCATAAAATAACTACTCTGGGAGAGGGATTGCCTATTGAGAAAATAGTTGTCAAAGGGCCATTGCCAATCACAACTCACTAATTTACCAGAGGGCAAATGAATGACACAGCTCCCTACCACTCCCTCCAAGACCCCAGGACTGATTTATTTCTTGGATTTATTTACCAAACATGTGTGTCACCCATACTCCATGACTCATGCTGGCTTGCAGCCTACTAAAATGCACTAAAAATATGCAGGAAAAATAAAACATTAAAACATTAAAACAAAACATTAAAGTAATGATTAAAGCAATGATTACATAGCCAACAATAAAAAATAGATACCCAAGAAGTAACAATTGCAATCATTTCATAAAGCTGTCTGGAAATGTTCAGCCTTTCAAAGCTTCCAGAAAGCCATCACTGAGAGGCTGCCTTATTTCTAGAGGAAGGAAATCTATTCTGTGATCTAGACACAATAAGAACAAAGCAGAACCTTGTAGCATCAGTCCCCTTCACCTCATAGAAATAGGGTGCTATAGGCAGCTTTTTCTGGGAGGACTTCCTTTGTCAGGCTGAATCCCCTGGTGGTATACAGTCCTGGAAACATCTAGGTGCCAAGCCAGATAGGATTTTACAAGCAAGAACTAAGTGCTTGAACAGCATCTCGTAGTCTATTAGCAATCAATGCAAGTCAAGCCAATTACATGTAATATGCTCAGAACAGTTAGTGCCAGTCAATAAGCAGCCTGCTTCAGTTTGAACCAACTGCACTTTTCAAGGGGCTGTTAGAGGCAGCTCCATGCAAAGTATCTATGGAGATTCTCAATTGTCCCAGTCATGGTTCTCCCAAAGGTGCTTTTCCAAAAGACAACTGGACTTTCTTGAGTTTTTCCCCTTGAAAACGTTTCGCTTCTCATCCAAGAAGCTTCTTCGGCTCTGAGTTTCCTTACATGTAAGAACTGAAGAAGCTTCTTGGATGAGAAGCAAAATGTTTTCACGAAGGAAAAAAAAACAAGACAGTCCAGTTACCTTTTGGAAAAAAAACTTTTAGGACTCCATGCAAAGGGCATTACAGAAATCTAATCAGATGGTGGTAGGCCATGAGACGTTGCAGCCAGATTCCCTGCCTCCACTCTTGGAAGTGGGAAGATATACCAGAGGGAGCTGGGAAAAGGCCTTTTGGTCATGGCCTCCTCTGCCCATCTAGCAGTAATTATGAGGCCAGGAGGACTCCTGATCTCAAGGGCAATGCAACCCCTTTGAGAGACCTCAAGGGCAATGCCCTTTGAGAGACATCAGTGGAGCTGGCCCAGAACCATGATGAACAAACAGTAACCCAGGTCTTGTTTGGGTTTAGGTTTAACTTGTTTCATGTTTCATCCTATCTAGATTCCAGCAGTTTCTGGGCATGACTTTAGACAGCATCTTCAGTTGAGCCCAGGGTGGCTATGTAAAACTCAGCATCAGCAGCAGGAGTCAAAACGTAGGTAAACGTGAGCAACCTTCTGACAAATGCTGGACAAAATAGCCACTGAAACCAGGTGGGAATTTTTGCTGCTTATCTTTCCTTAAAAAGAAATTTACTTGTCTAAAAACAGCTGTTGGCTGACAATCTGCTAATGTAACATAGGAGAAGTAATGATGCTTTGCCTGTCACTGTGTGTGAGATCAAACTTTTGATCAGACCTATGTTCAGTTCCTCAGTAAAAACATGGGCAACTGCTGTTAATGGTGACTTGGGGTTAGAACAGGGCTGTCAAATTTGTGGCCCATGGGCCAAATGCCTCACGCACTGGCCACTCCCATGCCTGGTTTAGAGAAGGGGAAAAAAGTCTGATATGTCACATGACACCACTGTGATGACGTGAGTTTGATACCCCTGGGTTAGAACCTCTCACCAGTGAATAAACCAAGATACACTCCCCAACTCACCTGGCACAAACTCCCCTAATGGGGTCAGCTCAGAAGAAGCCCCAGACAATTAATTTTAATTGGATCAGGAAATGATCCGATCATGTACAGAATGTACACTAATCTCAACCAAATAGCTCAAAGTACACATTTCTAAAAGTACTCTGAAGTTCAGTAAATCTTAACAGATATGGAATGCACCAATAGCTAGGTTAACTAATTAACTCACCAACCAAAGCAACATAGTGCCAATGGTCTGTCTGTCTATTTGTATATCATCTATTTTTCTGTTTCCATACATACAGAGAAACATAACTTCAGCAGCAGTAGCCATACTTCTTCTCAGCAACAATAGTGTGCACACAAACACACACATTGCAAGATGTGCTTTTAAAACAGAGCACAACACAATCCACCTGCAATCCACCTACATGAATTCTAACATTCTTCTAGCAAAGAGGTTTTTTTTTCCAAACAGCCGTAATGTTGTATTTTTTTTTCCTGCTTGTGTTTAATTTTCAATTCTCTACTCCCACATCAACCTTTCCAATTTAAACTGATGGCAAGCAGCACATTAAGAGTTGGTTTTTGCTGCTGTGTAGCACAGGCACGGCTGGAAAAATTCTGGGGTGGTGGTGATGGAAAAGAAAATTGGTTACAAGTCACAAAATCGCTATCGTAATGCACAAAAGTCAAAATATTTTCTATGTCCTTACTCAAAAATTCTTCCAAACAGAGTAGCTTCCTTAGAATTAAAAAAAAAAAAGCCCTTTTACAGATTCATGTATCTATCTCTATTGCTGCATATCATTCTTTTTCAAGCTTCCATTTTTCTCTATGGAAGTTGTTTGGGTGACTTTGATACAATCACTTTTTTTCAGCCTAACCTACTCTACAGGGTTGTTGTGGTGGGGGAAAAAGTAAAGGAGGGAGTAGTATAAGCTTTCTTGCAAAATGTGGCATTCTGTTTGGCCAGTGTGGTTGTATTAGGGCTACGAGGTCTGTAAAAATCCCAGCAACACTGAAAAACTATTATTTTATGTATCTTTCTGCTGCCATTTAAGGATCATCCAGATGTTTGTGTGTAGGATTCTGTGTACAGATCTTATTTTTCAAATGGACCATCTGGAAAATAGCAGTATAAGTGTCTTTTGTTTCTTTCTTGTCCGCTTTGGTCAGTTAACTAAGCTAAAAATAATCATGCAAAATGAAGGAATATAGGACTGAGACAGTGGTGGGTTTCAATTTTTTTTACTACCGGTTCTGTGGGCGTGGCTTGGTGGGCTCGGCAGGGGAAGGATACTGTAAACTCTCCAATCAGAGGTGTTTGCCGATTCTCCGAACTACTCAAAATTTCCACTACCGGTTCTCCACAACTGGTCAGAACCTGCTGAATACCACCTCTGGAATATAGGACAGAAACCTATCTCTGCTCCCTCCTCCCTGCTGCTACGTGACATTAAAAGTAAATTCCCCCCATCCCCCATTTATAGCCTTGTAGGCAATGCTTTTATCAAGTCACTATTTAAAGGTTATAGAGATTTAAGAGACACCTGCCACAGAGGAAGAGAAAGCAGACAATGTTAGGTTGTACTGATGGAGACATTACACAACTAAGTTTGGATGCACCAGTACTTTTGGGCATAATGCCACAAAGGTCACATGCTGGGCCAATCTATCATTTTAACTGCTTATCAAGGGAAGTGGAGGAACACCTCAGTTTTCACTGTTTGTTCATCAGGCAGCAATTTGTTTACCTATTAAAGCTAACAAGGTAGAGATATTTTGCAAACCTGATTTTGGTTCACTTGAACAGGGTACTGAATATGCAACAGTGGTTTGAAAATGCTGATGCTGCAGCATTGGCTGAAAATAAGGGAGCTGTCAACTTGATCTGCCTCAGTAGCTCTATTTGCAGGAAATGCTTACCCATAGTTAAAATAATGATGGTTTACTCAACCTAAATTTGGGGATTATTCAACATCTTGAGCTATAAATCATTGAATGAACTGAGTGGCACAGCATGCAATCTAATGTTGTCTAGATTGTGATTAAGAATTGAGGCTACAAGATCCTGGCTACAAAAATCTTGAAGACCATTAATTGGGACCAGGAAGATACAGGAATATTTAACTCTTTTCTGTCATCCAATGTTGTCTAGATTGTTTCAGCCCAAATCAGGTGATCTTGTTCAGTGTGTCAGGCCAGAAATGACACAATTGGTTTAGTCAAAGGAGATTCAGTTAATCATGAGTCATCAATAGGCAACTTTGGCCTCCATAATTTATATAACTAAATGGTTCCAAAAAGGGATTGATGAGAGTCTTACTATGATAGTTATGATACCTATAATTGATGGGAATTGTAGTTCAGCGTGTTTGAAGAGCAATAAATTGAAGCCAAAAATATACACCTGCTGGACTCTCTTCCAAACACTGCATCCCTCCACAAAACTCTATTCCATATATTAACATAGTTACTTGGATGTTAACAAAATTTTCTGCCTGGTTTGTGAAGCCAAATTTAGCTGATCAGCTATTATATCATGCTAAGTCATAAGTTGTTTTAGCAAACCATAATCACTTCATTCATATACAACTCTAAGGCAAAATTATAATCAATAACTGCTTGTGTTCGCAAATAATGCATGCTAAGACAGAATCAAATAAACCATGTTAGAGTTTACATAAACTCAGAAGCTAAAAATTCCAGTCTTGCTGAGGGTCCAAATTTATAGCCAAGGATCATCCATTGCCTTAGCCATAATGTAGTTTGCACTGCACGTGATATATGAACAAGACTTCTGTGGATTATTCAGCCAAACATTCTTAAAACAAATGACAGCTTCGTGCAATGTCCGAACTCAAGTAATGTATGACTTTAGCACAGAGGATACTTTTGTGTCTACGTGCTGGCATAAATAGGTTGCCATTAAGCTACACTTGATTAACTAAAACCTGGTATACTGGAGGATAGAGTGCCTATATACCTGATGCAACTTCTTGGCACATTTTTTCATCCTTCTCTAGTGTGCCTTTAAAAATTATGTTACCTGATGTGGAGAACTCTAGCTAATTGCAATTCATGTTATGCTGGTACTTTGCTTTTTTTCCTATGACTTTTTATAATTAAAAAATGCCCAGTGGTGTCACATAAGTCTCTTTTTCTATTCCCCTTCCATTCTTTCCAGTGCATAAAACTTGTTCATGGTCTTGTCCTTAATATAGACTCATTAAGATACTGTTTTCCTTAGGTGCTTTTTTAATTCAGTTACATTCCCACCCACCCCCAGTCATCATTGGGGCCAGTTAAAAGAACTGTTTGAATAAGTAGGGCTGATCAAATTGATCCCTCAGATCAAGTGTGTCAAACTGGTGGCCCAAGGGCTGGAGGTGTCACACGCAGGCCACGCCTACCCCAGCTCCATGAAGGGGAAAAATGTTGTAATACATCACGTACG